>NC_141875.1:52957500-53257500 GCF_056163025.1 Triticum urartu
GAACCATGCCTCATGGGCAAAATGACCAAGACTCTGTTCTCAGGAACAATGGAGCGAGCAACTAACTTATTGGAAATCATACATACTGATGTGTGCGGTCCAATGAGTGTTGAGGCTCGCGGTGGCTATCGTTATGTTCTCACCCTCACTGATGACTTGAGTAGATATGGGTATGTCTACTTAATGAAACACAAGTCTGAGACCTTTGAAAAGTTCAAGGAATTTCAGAGCGAGGTTGAGAATCAACGTGACAGGAAAATCAAGTTCCTGCGATCAGATCGTGGAGGAGAATACTTGAGTCACGAGTTTGGCACACACTTAAGAAAATGTGGAATAGTTTCACAACTCACACCGCCTGGAACACCTCAGCGTAATGGTGTGTCCGAACGTCGTAATCGCACTCTATTAGATATGGTACGATCTATGATGTCTCTTGCCGATTTACCATTATCTTTTTGGGGGTATGCTTTAGAGACTGCCGCATTCACTTTAAAAAGGGCTCCGTCGAAATCCGTTGAGACGACACCGTTTGAATTATGGTTTGGGAAGAAACCTAAGCTGTCGTTTCTAAAAGTTTGGGGATGCGATGCTTATGTCAGGAAACTTCAACCTGAAAAGCTCGAACCCAAGTCGGAAAAATGCGTCTTCATAGGATACCCTAAAGAAACTATTGGGTATACCTTCTACCTCAGATCCGAAGGCAAGATCTTTGTTGCCAAGAGTGGGTCCTTTCTAGAGAAAGAGTTTCTCTCGAAAGAAGTAAGTGGGAGGAAAGTAGAACTTGATGAAGTATTACCTCTTGAACCGGAAAATGGCACAACTCAAGAAAATGTTCCTGAGGTGCCTGCGCCGACTAGAGAGGAAGTTAATGATGATGATCAAGATACTTCTGATCAAGCTCCTACTGAAATTCGAAGGTCCACAAGGACACGTTCCGCACCAGAGTGGTACGGCAACCCTGTCTTGGAAATCATGTTGTTAGACAACGGTGAACCTTCGAACTATGAAGAAGCGACGCCCGGATTCCGACAAATGGCTAGAAGCCATGAAATCCGAGATAGGATCCATGTATGAAAACAAAGTATGGACTTTGACTGACTTGCCCGTTGAGCGGCGAGCCATAGAAAATAAATGGATCTTTAAGAAGAAGACAGACGCGGATGGTAATGTGACCATCTATAAAGCTCGCCTTGTCGCTAAGGGTTATCGGCAAGTTCAAGGGGTTGACTATGATGAGACTTTCTCACCGGTAGCGAAGCTGAAGTCCGTCCGAATCATGTTAGCGATTGCCGCATTCTATGATTATGAAATATGGCAAATGGACGTCAAAACGGCATTCCTTAATGGTTTCCTTAAGGAAGAATTGTATATGATGCAGCTGGAAGGTTTTGTCGATCCTAAGAATGCTGACAAGGTGTGCAAGCTCCAACGCTCGATTTATGGGCTGGTGCAAGCATCTCGGAGTTGGAACATTCGCTTTGATGAAATGATCAAAGCGTTTGGGTTTACACAGACTTATGGAGAAGCCTGTGTTTACAAGAAAGTGAGTGGGAGCTCTGTAGCATTTCTCATATTATATGTAGATGACATACTTTTGATGGGAAATGATATAGAATTCTTGGACAACATTAAGGCCTACTTGAATAAAAGTTTTTCAATGAAGGACCTTGGAGAAGATGCTTATATATTAGGCATCAAGATCTACAGAGATAGATCAAGACGCCTCATAGGTCTTTCACAAAGCACATACCTTGAGAAGATATTGAAGAAATTCAATATGGATCATTCTAAGAAGGGGTTCTTGCCTGTGTTACAAGGTGTGAAATTGAGCTCGGCTCAATGTCCGACCACGGCAGAAGATATAGAAGAGATGAGTGTCATCCCCTATGCCTCAGCCATAGGTTCTATTATGTATGCCATGCTGTGTACCAGACCTGATGTAAACCTTGCCGTAAGTTTGGTAGGAAGGTACCAAAGTAATCCCGGCAAGGAACACTGGACAGCAGTCAAGAATATCCTGAAGTACCTGAAAAGGACTAAGGAAATGTTTCTCGTTTATGGAGGTGACGAAGAGCTCGTCGTAAAGGGTTACGTCGACGCTAGCTTCGACACAGATCTGGATGACTCTAAGTCACAAACCGGATACGTGTATATTTTGAATGGTGGGGCAGTAAGCTGGTGCAGTTGCAAGCAGAGCGTTGTGGCGGGATCTACATGTGAAGCGGAGTACATGGCAGCCTCGGAGGCAGCGCATGAAGCAATTTGGGTGAAGGAGTTCATCACCGACCTAGGAGTCATACCCAATGCGTCGGGGCCGATCAAGCTCTTCTGTGACAACACTGGAGCTATTGCTCTTGCCAAGGAGCCCAGGTTTCACAAGAAGACAAGGCACATCAAGCGTCGCTTCAACTCCATTCGTGAAAATGTTCAAGATGGAGACATAGATATTTGTAAAGTACACACGGACCTGAATGTAGCAGATCCGTTGACTAAACCTCTCCCTAGAGCAAAACATGATCAACACCAGAATTCGATGGGTGTTCGATTCATCACAATGTAACTAGATTATTGACTCTAGTGCAAGTGGGAGACTGTTGGAAATATGCCCTAGAGGCAATAATAAAAGCATTATTATTATATTTATTTGTTCATGATAATTGTCTTTATTCATTCTATAATTGTGTTATCCGGAAATCGTAATACATGTGTGAATAATAGACACCAACATGTCCCTAGTAAGCCTCTAGTTGACTAGCTCGTTGATCAATAGATAGTCATGGTTTCCTGACTATGGACATTGGATGTCATTGATAACGAGATCACATCATTAGGAGAATGATGTGATGGACAAGACCCAATCCTAAACATAGCATAAGATCGTATAGTTCGTTTGCTAGAGTTTTCCAATGTCAAGTATCTTTTCCTTAGACCATGAGATCGTGTAACTCTCGGATACCGTAGGAGTGCTTTGGGTGTACCAAACGTCACAACGTAACTGGGTGACTATAAAGGTATACTACGGCTATCTCCGAAAGTGTCTGTTGGGTTGACATGGATCAAGACTGGGATTTGTCACTCCGTATGACGGAGAGGTATCACTGGGCCCACTCGGTAATGCATCATCATAATGAGCTCAAAGTGACCAAGTGTCTGGTCACGGGATCATGCATTACGGTACGAGTAAAGTGACTTGCCGGTAACGAGATTGAACGAGGTATTGGGATACCGACGATCGAATCTCGGGCAAGTAACATACCGATTGACAAAGGGAATTGTATACGGGGTTGCTTGAATCCTCGACATCGTGGTTCATCCGATGAGATCATCGAGGAGCATGTGGGAGCCAACATGGGTATCCAGATCCCGCTGTTGGTTATTGACCGGAGAGCGATCTCGGTCATGTCTACATGTCTCCCGAACCCGTAAGGTCTACACACTTAAGGTTCGGTGACAGTAGGGTTGTAGGGATATGTATATGCAGTAACCCGAATGTTGTTCGGAGTCCCGGATGAGATTTCGGACGTCACGAGGAGTTCCGGAATGGTCTGGAGGTAAAGATTTATATATGGGAAGTCCTGTTTCGGCCATCGAGACAAGTTTCGGGGTCATCGGTATTGTACCGGGACCACCGGAAGGGTCCCGGGGGTCCACCGGGTGGGGCCACCTGTCCCGGGGGGCCACATGGGCTGTAAGGGGTGCGCCTTGGCCTACATGGGCCAAGGGCACCAGCCCCAAGAGGCCCATGCGCCTAGGGTTTCAAGGAGGAAGAGTCCTAGGAGGGGAAGGCACCTCCTAGGTGCCTTGGGGAGGAGGGATTCCTCCCCTTGGCCGCACCACCCTAGGAGATTAGATCTCCTAGGGCCGGCGCCCCCCCCCTTGGCCCTCCTATATATAGTGGGGAGATGGAGGACTTCTTACCTTGATCTTTGGTGCCTCCCTCTCCCTCTCCAACACCTCCTCCTCCTCCATAGTGCTTGGCGAAGCCCTGCCAGAGTACTGCAGCTCCATCACCACCACGCCGTCGTGCTGCTGCTGGAGCCATCTTCCTCAACCTCTCCTTCCCCCTTGCTGGATCAAGAATAAGGAGACGTCGCTGCTCCGTATGTGTGTTGAACGCGGAGGTGCCGTCCGTTCGGTGCTAGGATCTTCGGTGATTCGAATCACGTCGAGTACGACTCCTTCATCCCCGTTCTTTGAACGCTTCCGCTCGCGATCTACAAGGTACGTAGATGCATCCAATCACTCGTTGCTAGATGAACTCATAGATGGATCTTGGTGAAACCGTAGGAATTTTTTTTTGTTTTCTGCAACGTTCCCCAACATTAAGTCCCCGGGGGGTTCCGGTAACCTCCCGGTACTCCGGTAAAATCCCGATTTCACCGGGAACACTTCCGATATCCAAACATAGGCTTCCAATATATCAATCTTGATGTCTCGACCATTTCGAGACTCCTCGTTATGTCCGGTATCACATTCGGGACTTCGAACATCCTTCGGTACATCAAAACATATAAACTCATAATATAATCGTCATCGAAACGTTAAGCGTGCGGACCCTATGGGTTCGAGAACTATGTAGACATGACTGAGACATGTCTCCGGTCAATAACTAGTAGTAGAACCTGGATGTTCATATTGGCTCCCACATATTCTACGAAGATCTTTATCGGTCAAACCACATAACAACATACGTTGTTCCCTTTGTCATCGGTATGTTACTTGCACGAGATTTGATTGTCGGTATCTCAGTACCTAGTTCAATCTCGTTACCGGCAAGTCTCTTTACTCATTCCGTAATACATCATCCCGCAACTAACTCATTAGTTGCAATGCTTGCAAGGCTTAAGTGATGTGCATTACCGAGAGGGCCCAGAGATACCTCTCCGACAATCGGAGTGACAAATCCTAATCTCAAAATATGCCAACCCAACAAGTACCTTCGGAGACACCTGTAGAGCACATTTATAATCACCCAGTTACGTTGTGACGTTTGGTAGCACACAAAGTGTTCCTCCGGTAAACGGGAGTTGCATAATCTCATAGTCATAGGAACATGTATAAGTCATGAAGAAAGCAATAGCAACATACTAAACGATCGGGTGCTAAGCTAACGGAATGGGTCATGTCAATCATATCATTCTCCTAATGATGTGACCCCGTTAATCAAATGACAACTCATGTCTATGGTTAGGAAACATAACCATCTTTGATCAACGAGCTAGTCAAGTAGAGGCATACTAGTGACAATCTGTTTGTCTATGTATTCACACATGTATTATGTTTCCGGTTAATACAATTCTAGCATGAATAATAAACATTTATCATGATATAAGGAAATAAATAATAACTTTATTATTGCCTCTAGGGCATATTTCCTTCAATTACCTCAAGGGAGTTTTATTGAAACTGGGATTTGATATCAATTGGGTGGAAATGGTTATGAGATGTGTGACTTCGGTTAGATATGTCGTTAAAGTAAATGGTGAACTAACCGGGTCTTTTTTGCCAAGTAGAGGCATTAGACAAGGGGACCCAATTAGTCCATACTTATTTTTGCTTTGCGTTGAAGGCCTTTCTTGCTTATTGCAGCAAAAAGAAGCATCTGGCCATCTAAAGGGCATTCGCAATGGAAGAAACGGACCCCCTATATCTCATTTATTGTTCGCTGATGATAGTGTTTTCTTCACCAAGGGTGAATATAGAAGCATCAATGCACTAAAATCTTCTCTACAAACATACTGTAACGGTTCAGGACAGAAGATAAACTTTCAAAAATCTTCTATTTTCTTTGGGCTACATTGTGATAAACAGATCAAGGAAGCTACAAAAAAGATTTTGGGGGTGCAGGACGAGACGCTACAAGCAACATACCTTGGCATGCCGACCTGGGTGGGACGATCCCCAACGAGTAATTTTAATTTCCTTACCGGTCGACTTTGGAAACGCCTAAATGGATGTAGTGATAGACCTCTGTCAAGGGCTGGTAAGGATGTTCTTTTGAAATCAGTGGCTCAGGCCATCCCAACCTATGTAAGGAGTTGCTTCCAGATTCCATTGACCATTTGTGATAAAATGAGGCAGCCCATATCTAACTTCTGGTGGGGTATTGAAGATGGAAAGAAAAAGTTGCATTGGAGATCATGGGACTGGTTATCATCACCAAAGTATATGGGTGGAATGGGCTTTCGGGACATGGCCACCTTTAATCAATCTATGCTTGGAAAACAATGTTGGAGGTTATTGACCGAGCCTAAATCGCTATGTGCACAAGTACTCAAGGGCCGATATTATCCGGATAGGGACTTCTGGACAGCTCAATGCCCAAGATCATCTTCATATGTTTGGCGCAGCATTATGCATGGCAAGAAATTGCTCCAAAGAGGCCTACTATGGAGAGTAGGAAACGGCAAGCACATCAACATTCTGAAGGATCATTGGATCCCAGGTATTATACCTGCCACTTTATCAGCCTACTCTCCCAATTTAGAGAATAAAGCAGTCAATTTTCTGATGTGTGAAAATGAGCCCAAGTGGAATGAAAATTTGATTAGAAACCTTTTCCCGGAAGAAATTTCTGGAAAGATTTTAATCATTCCCATTAGCACAATTGGTTGCAATGATTTTGCATCCTGGCCTCACTCCAAAAGTGGTGTTTACACTGTTAGATCAGCATATAATTTATTGAGATCCCATCAATTTTGGATTAATCGAAGCCTTCCAGGTGCAGGCTCATCATCTAAGCAAGATCACATGGAGAATGCTTGGAAGAAACTCTGGGCTATTCAGTGCCCAAACAAGATGAAGATTGTGCTGTGGAGAATAGCACACAACTGCCTACCTACAGGCTCGCAGCTCCAGGTCCGATCAATACCCACAAGGTACGATTGTTGTTTCTGCAACCGAGAGGAAAATATTGAGCATTGTTTGCTACAATGCCAATATGTGAAAGAAATCTGGAGAGAATTAAAAAAGGACTACGGAATCTGCCTAAAACTAAAAAAATTCATTCATATTAGGCAATGGCTGCTGGACTGGATAGCTGAAACGCCACCCTTCCACTCTACGATTCTGGTGGTGGCTATGTGGCATATTTGGGAGAACAGGAACAACTATCGTAATGGTGAGCCACTGCTAAATCCTCTTTGTGTCGTGGGGAAAATTAAGGCCTATATTGAATTTCATGAATTTATGTAATGTCAGCCCGCCAATCTCCTACAGACGTGAGACCTCGACATCAATTCAGAAATGGTCTCCGCCGCCGGAAGGTTGGTTGCTGATCAACGTCGACGCTGCAATTTTTGCCCAATCGGGAAGAGCTGGCTTTGGAATTGTGGTTCGAGATCATCTTGGAGCGCTTGTGGCAGCACATCAAGGTTTGTTTGATCATACCCAAAGTCCTGAAGTGGCTGAAGCTCTTGCTGTTCGTCAGGCCCTAGTACTTGCCAAAAATGCTGGATTTCAGAATGTTCAGGTAGCCTCTGATTGCCTGACATTGATCAACAAGCTGCAATTTACTGGGCTAGACAGATCCCCTGTTGGTGCCATTGTCCAGGATATTAAATTTGCCGCTACAAAGTTTTTATCTTGTGTTTTCTGTCATGTAAAACGTTGTTGTAATGAGGCAGCCCATGTCCTTGCAAGATCTGCAGGACATAATGCTGAGTCTAGCTGGTTTAATGTGCCTCTTGACGAGATCAGGGCCATTATATGCAATGAACAAATCATGAATGAATGAAAGGATGCTGCCCATTTAAAAAAAACTATGTTGGTTTATCTATGCTATGAAATATGTTGGTTGAAATATGAACTATGTTTTAGCGTACGTATGTGTATCTTTCAAACAGAGCGTTATATTTTAGCGTGCCTGCTGAAGCGGTACAGCGACACACTAAAATTTGCATCGGCTGGTGAAGCAACTGCTTATTCGGACGCAAAAACAGCTGTTGTACGCGCTGTAATTTTTTTAGCGCGCCGCGCCTGCGCGCGTCTGTTGAAGATGCTCTTATAGAATACAAGGTTCACCTCCTTGCAACAGCAAAGCCGCCACGCGATGCTGCTGCGCCTGAGGTTGTCCACCACCAGCGTGTGCTTCGCCATGGCTAACTGGTACAACTCACTCCCGTTGACTGCGAGTTGCGCCTCCAACGCCTCGGCCAAATAATCTTATCATTTCTGAAGAATTGTTTCGTTCTTGGTTTACAAGCAGCTAGCAGATGCAAGGAAGGATTAGCCGCATTTCCTTTTTTGTTACCGTTCACCATCCAATCCAAGGAGACGTAGAAGATGCACTAATGCAAGAACGAAACTCTTTTTTTTGCCATTCGCACATCAACCAAAGCATCAGCAAGTCATACAAACAACATCACCAACTGCCCCCGCGTCGTCCGCCTGGGCGACACGGGCGGCGAACGGATCCTATTTTCCCGACGACCCTCCTTTCGAGTCTCCGTCCCTCCTCGCCGCCGGGCTTGCCCGCACGGCCGATGGTGGCGGTGGGGCTGCATTCTGAAGCTGTTCGGCGGCCATTGGCGATGTACGGGAGACGGCTTGAACCAATGACGGCAATGGTGCAGGGGTGGCAGCCGTTCGTGGCAGGGCAGATGCAGCAGAGCGCCTTTTCAATCCCTGGCGGCATCGGCTTGCAGCAGGCGCCCACGCCATGGAGGAAAGTGAAGGGAGCCGGGACCGCTACCATTCCCTCGATCTGGAGAGCCCGCTCTCTAAGCCAGGGCTAGCGCCGCTCCCAAGGCGCCTCTTCGATGACCGGGTCTAAGTATTTCAATGTGTGTGTGACCTTCCTCCCTCGTCAAGCTGTCGAGATCGTGGAAAGTGGAGAAGATAACATAGGATGATTTTGATTGGGTGGTGCTTCCCAAGTACCCGGTCTCAGCTCCGAGGTGAAGATCCTAGGTCCGACCTTATTTGGTTATACCTGACAATGGCGGCATTTTTTGCGTCGTTACCTTCTTGACACTAGTAGAAAAAGGGCCTATTGTCCCGGTTTGTAAGGGCCTTTTGTCCCGGTTTCTGAACCGGGACTAAAGGGTCGGTACTAATGCCCTGTCCCTTTAGTCCCGATTCAATCCAGAACCGGGACAGATGGGCCTCCACGTGGCCTGTGCGCGGAGCCCAGATAGGAGGGCCTTTGGTCCCGGTTGGTGGCACCAATCGGGACCAATAGGCATCCACGCGTCAGCATTTCTGTGGCTGGAATTTTTGTTTTTTTTTGAAGGGGGGGGGGGGGTTGGGGGTTTTGGGGGGTTAATTTAGGTGTTTCATATATTGTGTTAGCTAGCTATAATTAATAGAAAGAAGTGTCATTTCTTATGTCCGTGCTTGGTCGACGCTACGTACTATACATACGTATAGAGAGGACTAGACATGCTAGCTAGCTAGTAAGCAAACGAAGGAAATAGAAGATCGTCATGAACATATATGCATACAGAGAGAAGTGATATTGACCACCTCTCCTTCTCCAAGAGATTGGTCGAACAACAAGTTCTCATAGATCTATCCGACACTACCGGCTACATATATACAATAATTATTTCTTACAAATATAATCTCCTAACATACGGACTCATGGTCAACATAATATTCTCCGTCTTCAGCGATCACGTGGTCAAGAAAGAATGCCGCCAATTCCTCTTGAATTGCTCGCATGCGAACTGGTGCTAGGAGTTCATCCCGCTTCCGAAACATCTAATTTGAAAAAGGGGGTCAATATATATATATGAATGAATGAAACTCAACACAAATGATGGTAATAAAATAAAATTGTGAATGTTGTTATTTACGTACTTCATATTGTTCGTCAGAGTAGCCCCGCTCACAGGTCGTGTGGCGGATGGACTCGCAAACGTAGTATCCACAGAAATCATTCCCTTGTTCCTGCCACAACCACTTTACAAGAAATAGAGGTCAATCAAACTGATAAGCAAGAATGCCAAATGGTATTGATGAAACTAGCGCTTGAATCAATAGGAGATGCGCGGAACATGCTACTATAGTACTTACTTTCGGGTGTCTAAATTGCAGCTTCTTCGGGAGTCCTTGAGCTTTTTTGGTGAATTTTTTCCAAACCCTGCCAGACAAAGAAAACAATTACTTGATATATCAGGAAATGAACAAAGTTGCTGATATAGTGGGTAATGATCGATTTAACTTACTTCTCAAGCATTTGAGTCATGTCCGCATAGTCCTTGGGATCTTTTCGTCTTGAGTCTAAGACGGTTACTAGTCCCTGCTCAAGCTTAATCTCTAGGAGAATATAGTGGAAACCGCACACGCATGCATAACTCATCAATTACATTACTATAACCTTGACTAATATATGAGGGAAAACCGAATACGCACAAGACAGTAACACTCACTTGAAGTTGTAAGGAAAGAGTATTATATCTTTGTTTTCATTTATTATCAACGATTGTAGCAAGTTGGCCTCGGTATCTGCGGCATGAAATTTAACCTGAGTTGCATCTATGAGATATGTGTTAATGAACCCAATATCACCGACTTGTCTTTTCTTTAATTCGGTGATCTTCAATCTGCATAATATAGTGAGGATGATTACAAATACATGCAATGAAAGAGCTGAGCTATATAGAGAGAGACTTAATGACAGAAGTAGTACTACTTACAGACAGTAGCAGGTGCCCGTTGTTTTATCGAGGGCCAATTGATTGAAAAACTGAAAGAACTCCTCAAATGGAACATGCAACAGTTCAATTCCAACGAGGTCATGCTCCTTTTTAACTTTCACATACAAAGTACTCCTCCCCCCAGAGTCTCTGCAGATTTTCAAGTACCAATCATGCAATCTTCGCATCATCGTTGATAGAGATCTTTCATCTTTGACGAGAGGCTTCCCGTACTCGTATCTTTATATCTGCACCTCCATGGGTTCATAATGTACATCGTCGGGCAGGTAATCGGCAAGATTGCTATAACCGGGCACCATCCTCGGATCATTAGCGACGTTGTCGCTAGGCACCTTGAGCGGGGGGCACGATTGCTTCGCTTGTTCGCCGAGCTGGGCAATTTGTTTCCCATCTCGTCGTTCTTTCAGCCTTTGATCACTGACAGTACTTCCCGACCGCTCCGCTTCGGCAAATTCCTTTCCAATAATGCGCTCATAGTTTCCTTTCGGCGGAGACTTGGGTGGTTTTGTCAGGGCAGCCAGAGTGCGCTTCGCTTTCACCGGATCTACCTTCTCCTCCGGAGGTGGATGTCTCTTTGCTTTCAACCCTTGAAACCAGTCATCCACTTCGGTTCTCGCGATCTTCGCGTTCTCCTCCGGGGTCCTCTCGTATGGTAACTTCTCTGGAGTCTTCAGAGAAGGACTGAATCTGTATGTCCTCCCGCCTCTGGCTGTACTGCTAGACACCGGCCCAGTAGACGGAGCGGCTGTCTTCTTTACTTGCTTACGAGGCGGAGGAGAAGGACTACGACGCGCTAGAGCAGCCGGAGCGGCGGCAGGTCTCTTCCGCCCTTGCTGACGAGGCGGATAAGGAGGAGGCTGGCTGCTCGGGCGCGTCGGCGCAGGCGGAGAAGGAGGCGGAGTGCCGCCATGCGCCGGAGAAGGAGCCGGTCGAGTGCCCTGATCGTCACTCATCGGAGGAGGAGGCGGTGGAGGAGGCGGAGTGCCCTGACCCACCGGAGGAGGAGGCGGTGGAGGAGGCGGAGTGCCCTGACTTGCCGGAGGAGGAGGAGGAGGAGGCGGAGGCGTCTAGTTCGGAAGGTTGATGAGCTCCTTCCGCCATAGGCATGGAGTCTTCAGAGCAGACCCTAGCCTAGTCTCCCCTTCACCGGTAGGGTGGTCAAGCTGGAGGTCCTCAAATCCCTCCGTTATTTCATCCACCATCACCCTAGCATATCCTTCTGGAATCGGCCGGTAGTGAAAAGTTGCGCTGGGTTCAGTAGGATAAACAGAGCCAACAGCCGCCTTGACCATCAAATTCATCCATTGCGTCATAAGGTGGCAATTTTGAGACTCCGCGATTGTTGGGTTTCGTAGTAATTTCAAAAAATTTCCTACGCTCACGCAAGATCATGTGATGCATAGCAACGAGATGGGAGAGTGTTGTCTATGTACCCACGCAGACCGACTGCGGAAGCGTTGACGCAACGTAGAGGAAGTAGTCGTACGTCTTCCCGATCCGACCGATCAAGCACCGAAACTACGGCACCTCCGAGTTCGAGCACACGTTCAGCTCGATGACGATCCCCGGACTCCGATCCAGCAAAGTGTCGGGGAAGAGTTCCATCAGCACGACGGCGTGGTGACGATCTTGATGCACTACAGCAGCAGGGCTTCGCCTAAACTCCGCTACAGTATTATCGAGGACTATGGTGGCTGGGGGCACCGCACACGGCTAAGGAATAGATCACGTGGATCAACTTGTGTGTCTCTGGGGTGCCTCTGCCTCAGTATATAAAGGATTAGAGGGGGGAGGCTGGCCGGCCACAGGAGGCGCGCCAGGAGAGTCCTACTCCCTCTGGGAGTAGGATCCCCCCCCAATCCTAGTTGGAATAGGATTCACGGAGGGGGAAAAGAGAGAGAGGGGGCCGGCCACCTCTCCTAGTCCTAATGGGACTAGGGGAAGGGGGAGGCGCGCAGCCCATGTAGGGCTGCCTCTTCTCTTTTCCACTAAGGCCCATCATGGCCCATTTAGCTCCCGGGGGGTTCCGGTAACCTTCCCGGTACTCCGGTAAAATCCCGATTTCACCCGGAACACTTCTGATATCCAAACATAGGCTTCCAATATATCAATCTTTACGCCTCGACCATTTCGAGACTCCTCGTCATGTCCGTGATCACATCCGGGACTCCGAACAACCTTCGGTACATCAAAATGCATAAACTCATAATATAACTGTCATCGTAACCTTAAGCGTGCGGACCCTACGGGTTCGAGAACAATGTAGACATGACCGAGACATGTCTCCGGTCAATAACCAATAGCGGGACCTGGATGCCCATATTGGCTCCTACATATTCTACGAAGATCTTTATCGGTCAGACCGCATAACAACATACGTTGTTCCCTTTGTCATCGGTATGTTACTTGCCCGAGATTCGATCGTCGGTATCCAATACCTAGTTCAATCTCGTTACCGGCAAGTCTCTTTACTCGTTTCGTAATACATCATATCGCAACTAACTCATTAGTTGCAATGCTTGCAAGGCTTATGTGATGTGCATTACCGAGAGGGCCCAGAGATACCTCTCCGACAATCGGAGTGACAAAACCTAATCTCGAAATACGCCAACCCAACATGTACCTTTGGAGACACCTGTAGTACTCCTTTATAATCACCCAGTTACGTTGTGACGTTCGGTAGTACCCAAAGTGTTCCTCCGGTAAACGGGAGTTGCATAATCTCATAGTTACAGGAACATGTATAAGTCATGAAGAAAGCAATAGCAACATATTAAACGATCGGGTGCTAAGCTAATGGAATGGGTCATGTCAATCAGATCATTCTCTTAATGATGTGATCCCGTTAATCAAATAACAACTCATTGTTCATGGTTAGGAAACATAACCATCTTTGATTAACGAGCTAGTCAAGTAGAGGCATACTAGTGACACTTTGTTTGTCTATGTATTCACACATGTATTATGTTTCCGGTTAATACAATTCTAGCATGAATAATAAACCTTTTATCATGATTATAAGGAAATAAATAATAACTTTATTATTGCCTCTAGGGCATATTTCCTTCAGTCTCCCACTTGCACTAGAGTCAATAATCTAGATTACACCGTAATGATTCTAACACCCATGGAGCCTTGGTGCTGATCATGTTTTGCTCGTGGTAGAGGCTTAGTCAACGGGTCTGCAACATTCAGATCCGTATGTATCTTACAAATCTCTATGTCTCCCACCTGGACTAGATCCCGGATGGAATTGAAGCGTCTCTTGATGTGCTTGGTTCTCTTGTGAAATCTGGATTCCTTTGCCAAGGCAATTGCACCAGTATTGTCACAAAAGATTTTCATTGGACCCGATGCACTAGGTATGACACCTAGATCGGATATGAACTCCTTCATCCAGACTCCTTCGTTCACTGCTTCCGAAGCAGCTATGTACCCCGCTTCACATGTAGATCCCGCTACGACGCTTTGTTTAGAACTGCACCAACTGACAGCTCCACCGTTTAATGTAAACACGTATCCGGTTTGCGATTTAGAATCGTCCGGATCAGTGTCAAAGCTTGCATCAACGTAACCATTTACGACGAGCTCTTTGTCACCTCCATATACGAGAAACATATCCTTAGTCCTTTTCAGGTATTTCAGGATGTTCTTGACCGTTGTCCAGTGATCCACTCCTGGATTACTTTGGTACCTCCCTGCTAGACTTATAGCAAGGCACACATCGGGTCTGGTACACAGCATTGCATACATGATAGATCCTATGGCTGATGCATAGGGAACATCTTTCATATTCTCTCTATCTTCTGCAGTGGTCAGGCATTTTACTCAATTTCACACCTTGTAGCACAGGCAAGAATCCTTTCTTTGCTTGATCCATTTTGAACTTCTTCAAAATTTTGTCAAGGTATGTTGTTTGTGAAAGTCCAATTAAGCGTTTTGATCTATCTCTATAGATCTTTATGCCTAATATGTAAGCAGCTTCACCGAGGTCTTTCATTGAAAAACTCTTATTCAAGTATCCCTTTATGCTATCTAGAAATTCTATATCATTTCCAATTAGTAATATGTCATCCACATATAATATCAGAAATGCTACAGAGCTCCCACTCACTTTCTTGTAAATACAGGCTTCTCCGAAAGTCTGTATAAAACCAAATGCTTTGATCACACTATCAAAGCATTTATTCCAACTCCGAGAGGCTTGCACCAGTCCATAAATGGATCGCTGGAGCTTGCACACTTTGTTAGCTCCTTTTGGATCGACAAAACCTTCTGGTTGCATCATATACAACTCTTCTTCCAGAAATCCATTCAGGAATGCAGTTTTGACATCCATTTGCCAAATTTCATAATCATAAAATGCGGCAATTGCTAACATGATTCGGACAGACTTAAGCATCGCTACGGGTGAGAAGGTCTCATCGTAGTCAATCCCTTGAACTTGCCGAAAACCTTTTGCGACAAGTCGAGCTTTGTAGACAGTAATATTACCGTCAGCGTCAGTCTTCTTCTTGAAGATCCATTTATTCTCAATTGCTTGCCGATCAATGGGCAAGTCAACCAAAGTCCATACTTTGTTCTCATACATGGATCCCATCTCAGATTTCGTGGCTTCAAGACACTTTGCGGAATCTGGGCTCACCATCGCTTCTTCATAGTTCGTAGGTTCATCATGATCTAGTAGCATGACTTCCAGAACAGGATTACCGTACCACTCTGGCGCGGATCTCACTCTGGTTGATCTACGAGGTTCAGTAGTATCTTGATCTGAAGTTTCATGATCATTATCATTAGCTTCCTCACTAACTGGTGTAGGTGTCACTGGAACAGTTTTCTGTGATGTACTACTTTCCAGTAAGGGAGCAGGTACAGTTACCTCGTCAAGCTCTACTTTCCTGCCACTCACTTCTTTCGAGAGAAACCCCTTCTCTAGTAAGTTTCTGAATTTAGCAACAAAAGTCTTGCCTTCGGATCTGTGATAGAAGGTGTATCCAATAGTTTCCTTCGGATATCCTATGAAGACACATTTCTCCGATTTGGGTTCGAGCTTATCAGGTTGAAGCTTTTTCACATAAGCATCGCAGCCCCAAACTTTCAGAAACGACAACTTTGGTTTCTTGCCAAACCACAGTTCATAAGGCGTCGTCTCAACGGATTTTGATGGTGCCCTATTTAACGTGAATGCGGCCGTCTCTAGAGCGTATCCCCAAAACGATAGCGGTAAATCAGTAAGAGACATCATAGATCGCACCATATCCAGTAAAGTACGATTACAACGTTCGGACACACCATTACGCTGTGGTGTTCCGGGTGGCGTGAGTTGTGAAACTATTCCACAATTTTTCAAATGTACACCAAACTCGTAACTCAAATATTCTCCTCCACGATCAGATCGTAGAAACTTTATTTTCTTGTTACGATGATTTTCAACTTCACTCTGAAATTCTTTGAACTTTTCAAATGTTTCAGACTTATGTTTCATTAAGTAGATATACCCATATCTGCTTAAATAATCTGTGAAGGTGAGAAAATAACGATATCCGCCACGAGCCTCAATATTCATTGGACCACATACATCTGTATGTATGATTTCCAACAAATCTGTTGCTCTCTCCATAGTACCGGAGAACGGTGTTTTGGTCATCTTGCCCATGAGGCACGGTTCGCAAGTACCAAGTGATTCATAATCAAGTGGTTCCAAAAGTCCATCAGAATGGGGTTTCTTCATGCGCTTTACACCGATATGACCTAAACGGCAGTGCCACAAATAAGTTGCACTCTCATTATCAACTCTGCATCTTTTGGCTTCAACATTATGAATATGTGTGTTACTACTATCGAGATTCAACAAGAATAGACCACTCTTCAAGGGTGCGTGACCATAAAAGATATTACTCATATAAATAGAACAACCATTATTCTCTGATTTAAATGAATAACCGTCTCGCATCAAACAAGATCCAGATATAATGTTCATGCTTAACGCTGGCACCAAATAACAATTATTTAGGTCTAATACTAATCCCGAAGGTAGATGTAGAGGTAGCGTGCCGACTGCGATCACATCGACTTTGGAACCGTTTCCCACGCGCACCGTCACCTCGTCCTTAACCAATCTTCGCTTAATCCGTAGTCCCTGTTTCGAGTTGCAAATATTAGCAACAGAACCAGTATCAAATACCCAGGTGCTACTGCGAGCATTAGTAAGGTACACATCAATAACATGTATATCACATATACCTTTGTTCACCTTGCCATCCTTCTTATCCGCCAAATACTTGGGGCAGTTCCGCTTCCAGTGACCAGTCTGCTTGCAATAGAAGCACTCAGTTTCAGGCTTAGGTCCAGGTTTGGGTTTCTTCTCTTGAGTAGCAACTTGCTTGCCGTTCTTTTTGAAGTTCCCCTTCTTCTTCCCTTTGCCCTTTTTCTTGAAACTAGTGGTCTTGTTGACCATCAACACTTGATGCTCCTTCTTGATTTCTACCTCCGCAGCTTTCAGCATCGCGAAGAGCTCGGGAATTGTCTTGTTCATCCCTTGCATATTATAGTTCATCACGAAGCTCTTGTAGCTTGGTGGCAGTGATTGAAGAATTCTGTCAATGACGCAATCATCTGGAAGATTAACTCCCAATTGAATCAAGTGATTATTATACCCAGACATTTTGAGTATATGCTCACTGACAGAACTGTTCTCCTCCATCTTGCAGGTATAGAACTTATTGGAGACTTCATATCTCTCAATCCGGGCATTTGCTTGAAATATTAACTTCAACTCATGGAACATCTCATATGCTCCATGACGTTCAAAACGTCGTTGAAGTCCCGATTCTAAGCCGTAAAGCATGGCACACTGAACTATCGAGTAGTCATCAGCTTTGCTCTGCCAGACGTTCATAACATCCGGCGTTGCTCCTGCAGCAGGCCTGGCACCCAGCGGTGCTTCCAGGACATAATTCTTCTGTGCAGCAATGAGGATAATCCTCAAGTTACGGACACAGTCTGTGTAATTGCTACCATCATCTTTCAACTCTGCTTTCTCAAGGAACGCATTAAAATTCAACGGAACAACAGCACGAGCCATCTATCTACAATCAAACATAAACAAGCAAGATACTAATCAGGTACTAAGTTTCATGATAAATTTAAGTTCAGTTAATCAAATTAATTAAAGAACTCCCACTTAGATAGACATCCCTCTTAATCCTCTAAGTGATTACGTGATCCAAATCAACTAAACCATAACCGATCATCACGTGAGATGGAGTAGTTTTAAATGGTGAACATCGTTATGTTGATCATATCTACTATATGATTCACGCTCGACCTTTCGGTCTCCGTGTTCCGAGGCCATATCTGTATATGCTTGGCTCGTCAAGTATAACCTGAGTATTCCGCGTGTGCAACTGTTTTGCACCCGTTGTATTTGAACGTAGAACCTATCACACCCGATCATCACGTGGTGTCTCAGCACGAAGAACTTTCGCAACGGTGCATACTCAGGGAGAACACTTCTTGATAATTTAGTGAGAGATCATCTTATAATGCTACCGTCAATCAAAGCAAGATAAGATGCATAAAAGGATAAACATCACATGCAATCAATATAAGTGATATGATATGGCCATCATCATCTCGTGCTTGTGATCTCCATCTCCGAAGCACCGTCGTGATCACCATCGTCACCAGCGTGACACCTTGATCTCCATCGTAGCATCGTTGTCGTCTCGCCAAGCTTGTGCTTCCACGACTATCACTACCGCTTAGTAATAAAGTAAAGCATTACATCGCGATTTCATTGCATACAATAAAACGACAACCATAAGGCTCCTGCGAGTTGCCGATAACTCGGTTACAAAACATGATCATCTCATACAATAAAATTCAGCATCATGTCTTGACCATATCACATCACAACATGCCCTGCAAAAACAAGTTAGACGTCTTCTACTTTGTTGTTGCAAGTTTTACGTGGCTGCTACGGGCTTAAGCAAGAACCAATCTCACCTACGCATCAAAACCACAACGATAGTTTGTCAAATAGACTCCGTTTTAACCTTCGCAAGGACCGGCGTAGCCATACTTGGTTCAACTAAAGTTGGAGAGACAGTCGCCCGCAAGCCACCTATGTGCAAAGCATGTCGGGGGAACCGGTCTCGCGTAAGCGTACGTGTAATGTTGGTCCGAGTCGTCTCGTCCAACAATGCCGCCGAACCAAAGTATGACATGCTGGTAGGCAGTATGACTTATATTGCCCACAACTCACTTGTGTTCTACTCGTGCATATAACATCAACATAAATAACCTAGGCTCGGATGCCACTGTTGGGTTTCGTAGTAATTTCAAAAAAATTCCTATGCTCACGCAAGATCATGTGATGCATAGCAACGAGATGGGAGAGTGTTGTCTACGTACCCACGCAGACCGACTGCGGAAGCGTTGACGCAACATAGAGGAAGTAGTCGTACGTCTTCCCGATCCGACCGATCAAGCACCAAAACTACGGCACCTCCGAGTTCGAGCACACGTTCAGCTCGATGACGATCCCCCGGACTCCGATCCAGCAAAGTGTCGGGGAAGAGTTCCGTCAGCACGACGGCGTGGTGACGATCTTGATGCACTACAGCAGCAGGGCTTCGCCTAAACTCCGCTACAGTATTATCGAGGACTATGGTGGCTGGGGGCACCGCACACGGCTAAGGAATAGATCACGTGGATCAACTTGTGTGTCTCTGGGGTGCCTCTGCCTCAGTATATAAAGGATTAGAGGGGGGAGGCTGGCTGGCCACAGGAGGCGCGCCAGGAGAGTCCTACTCCCTCTGGGAGTAGGATTCCCCCCCAATCCTAGTTGGAATAGGATTCGCGGAGGGGGAAAAGAGAGAGAGGGGGCCGGCCACCTCTCCTAGTCCTAATAGGACTAGGGGAAGGGGGAGGCGCGCAGCCCATGTAGGGCTGCCTCTTCTCTTTTCCACTAAGGCCCATCATGGCCCATTTAGCTCCCGGGGGTTCCGGTAACCTTCCCGGTACTCCGGTAAAATCCCGATTTCACCCGGAACACTTCCGATATCCAAACATAGGCTTCCAATATATCAATCTTTACGTCTCGACCATTTCGAGACTCCTCGTCATGTCCGTGATCACATCCGGGACTCCGAACAACCTTCGGTACATCAAAATGCATAAACTCATAATATAACTGTCATCGTAACCTTAAGCGTGCGGACCCTACGGGTTCGAGAACAATGTAGACATGACCGAGACATGTCTCCAGTCAATAACCAATAGCGGGACCTGGATGCCCATATTGGCTCCTACATATTCTACGAAGATCTTTATCGGTCAGACCGCATAACAACATACGTTGTTCCCTTTGTCATCGGTATGTTACTTGCCTGAGATTCGATCGTCGGTATCCAATACCTAGTTCAATCTCGTTACCGGCAAGTCTCTTTACTCGTTCCGTAATACATCATCTCGCAACTAACTCATTAGTTGCAATGCTTGCAAGGCTTATGTGATGTGCATTACCGAGAGGGCCCAGAGATACCTCTCCGACAATCGGAGTGACAAAACCTAATCTCGAAATATGCCAACTCAACATGTACCTTTGGAGACACCTGTAGTACTCCTTTATAATCACCCAGTTACGTTGTGAAGTTTGGTAGTACCCAAAGTGTTCCTCCGGTAAACGGGAGTTGCATAATCTCATAGTTACAGGAACATGTATAAGTCATGAAGAAAGCAATAGCAACATACTAAACGATCGGGTGCTAAGCTAATGGAATGGGTCATGTCAATCAGATCATTCTCTTAATGATGTGATCCCGTTAATCAAATAACAACTCATTGTTCATGGTTAGGAAACATAACCATCTTTGATTAACGAGCTAGTCAAGTAGAGGCATACTAGTGACACTTTGTTTGTCTATGTATTCACACATGTATTATGTTTCCGGTTAATACAATTCTAGCATGAATAATAAACCTTTTATCATGATTATAAGGAAATAAATAATAACTTTATTATTGCCTCTAGGGCATATTTCCTTCAGTGATAGCATCCACGGGATAGCTGGTAGGAGCCGTCAAGGCATGCTCCGGCTGAAGCAGCTCGGTGGAAGCCACGCTGTTTCTCTGCTGAGATGGCGGGGTAGTTTCGGGGGAAGCTTCGGCAGTACGTTTGCTACGATTTGCTTCTCATTCCTCTATCGCTTGTACCCTTGCTTGCAGCGCCTGCATTTGGGTTTGCTGCAATTTTTTTCCTCCTCTTGTGGGATTTGTAACCGCCTGCGTCCGGAAACCCAACCTTCCACGGAATGGAGCCTGGCGTGCCTCGTGTCCGTCCAGGGTGCTCAGGATTCCCAAGGGCCATTGTGAGCTCGTCGTTCTCTCTATCTGGAAAGAACGTCCCTTGCTACGCTGCTTCGATATACTGCTGAAGCTTCCTGACTGGTATGTCCATTTGATCGTTCGTCCAAATGCACTTCCCTGTTACAGGGTCCAAGGTTCCGCCAGCCCGAAGAACCAAGTCCGACAATGGTCTGGCCAGTTAATTGTCTCTGGTTCGATCCCTTTATCAACCAGATCATTCTCAGTCTTGGCCCACTTAGGCCGGGCTACGAGGTAGCCACCTGACCCCGTGCGATGGTGATGCTTCTTCTTCGCAGCATTTTGCTTGTTTGTCGCCGACATCTTCTTACTCTTTTCCGATGTCTTGTGGGCCACAAATGCGGGCCAGTGATCTCTGATCTTCTCATATCTGCCCTTGAATTCTGGTGTCTCTTTATTTTTGACAAACTTATTCAGCTCTTTCTTCCACCTCCTGAATAGTTCTGCCATCCTCTTAAGAGCAAAAGACTTGATTAATTGCTCTTTAATTGACTTCTCTGGATCATCCTCTGGCGGTAGGGTGAAATTTGACTTCAGCTCAGTCCAAAGATCATTTTTCTGCATATCATTGACATAAGACACCTCAGGGTCTTCTGTAGCCGGCTTTAACCATTGCTGGATGCTGATCAGGATCTTGTCCCTAACCAAAACCCCGCACTGAGCAAAAAATGCGCTCTTTGTCCGGAGGGGTTCAATCGGTTGGCCGTCGGTCGCGATTGCTATGATCTCAAACTTTTCATCCGAGCTCAACTTTTTCTTCGGGCCTTGTCTCTTTACCGAAGTTGTGCTCGATCCGGAGGGCTAGAAAAAAGAACAAAGACTTAATTAATATGTGTACATACCAAAACAATGAATGCATCAATTAGCTAGTCAACAGAAGCTTAACTAATATATATACCTGGCCGGACTCGATTCGGTCACCGGAGACGTCATCACGGTCTCCTTCTTGCACCAGCATTGGGTCACCGGAGCCGTCCTCACGGTCTCCTTCTTGCACCGGCATTAGGTCACCGGAGCCATCATAATCATAGCCAGCTGCTTCCAGACCATCGATGTCGTTGAGAAACAATGAGCAGACGGCATCACTTCCTCGTGCGATTATGTCCCCCAACAACTCTTCTTGTACTTCGTCTCTGTGACACCCCAAAATTTTAACCTTGTTTTACTAATTAAAATTTTGCCAGGAAAATTAAACTTTTCATTTTTCTGGGTTTTCTTTGATTTCAGTACCATCCTTTCTTGGATTTTTATGGAGTTTTATCCCAAGTGAAAGTTTCCAAATATATTACTGGACTTGTTTTCTCCCTCGAGAAAAACATTTCTCTTAAAAGTGGATTTAATTGCATAACTAATTCTCCCTGAGATTTATTCCTTGAAATGATTTTTTTAAAAGTTTCAGGACCCAATTTGCACTGCAGCCTCTTGATATATTTATCTAAAATTCTAACCAAAATTTGGAGATGTCATGTGATGTTTTTGAATCACTTTTATGGAAAAATATAATTCATTCACTTAATATTTTGAGCTCTACACCAAGTTTTAAAATCTGGTCCAGTGAGCATTTTTACACTGCAACCTAATTAAATATTTCTTTAAAGCCTCCACCAAAATTTTGGGATGTTAATGGAAGTATATTATTATACTTTATGCAAAAACCCTTTTATGTTCTTTGAAAAATTTGAGTGAATCAACCTCTTTTGCTTTCTGGTCCAGTTTGGCTTTTTCTACTGCAACCCTAGTTAAATTTGCTCTAGTACTCTTGAGCTTTCTCCTGCTTATAGCCCATGCTACAAAACCCTTAAGTCCAGAAGAGTGGACCCATTGGAGAGTTTTTAGTGCATGCAACCATGCCTTTTTCTTTCTGTCCAAAACTGATGTTTTGCAAAACTTGCACTAACAAGTTTCTGATTTTATCAAACTAACCTCACCACCCTCTCTTTCAACTAAAGAGACCCTGATATGGAGAATTTGGCCACCCCAAGAATTGCCTAGATGCCTTTGGCATTTTGTCAAACACCCTGTGTGCATGGCCAGATTTGGCATGATTTCAAGTTTACATTGTGAGCTTGAGCCCCTGACCAAACCACCATGTCCTTTGATCCCCTTGCTAACCCTAAACTAGTCATGTTATTTGCCAGCCCTTCTCAAGCAATCTAGGCTACCCTGGCATACTGTCGAGCACGTCTCGTGCGTGCTTTGGGCGCGCCCAGAGCGCGCGTTTTGCACGTGCGTGCGCTCGGGTCGCCGCGTCGCGCCCCAGCCCTTGCTCGCCTGCAGAGCCGCACCCCCGACCTCATCCGCTTGCAGGAACCAGCCAAGCCCCCTGGCGCCCAACAGCGCCGCCGTCAGGTCGGCAACAGCGGCTAGCAGGCGGCCACAGCAGCCTCTGCCGTGGACGGCGCTGCCCGAGCCACCAGCGCTCGCCGGCTGCCCCCTTGAACAGCTCAAGCTCATCCGCAGCCTTGTCCGCAAGCCCTCGTCGCCGCCACGTCGCCCTGCAGCACAGTACGGCGGTCGCTGGCGTTCTTATCCCCGGCCATCGTCGGAACCGCCCCCGATCGCTATATAAGGACCCCCCGAGCTCACCAAACCCTCAAGCAACCTCCCACACTCCCTCACCGATCCGCCCGTAGCAGTAGAAAGACCAGAGAGGTCGTCTTCCTCATCTCCGGCAACCACGGCCGCCGCCACTGTCTCGTTCACTCCAGCGCCACCAGGGCCTCCCCCCTCCACTCTCTTCACCAGGGGCCCTCCCTTCGTCTCGTGAGTCCACCCCCAAGCCTAATTTTGATCAGGAGCCACCGGAGACAAAGCCCCCAATCATGCCCGAAGCTCCCTCCGCCGCGGAGCTCACCTTCGGCGATTCCCTCCGTCCCCGCCGGCCAGTCGACCACCGGGAGGACCGCCTAGGAGTGGCGGATCCATCCCTGGCCTCGGGTGCCCTCAAGAAGCCTCTGTTCGCCGGCGACGGTCACCGGAGTCCCGCCCCCGCTCGGGCAGAGGAAAAGGAGGGAGGGGGCGACTGGTCGAACCTGACCAGTGGGCCCCGTGGACCCACTGTCAGTGATCCAGCCCCGCCTCCACGTGTTTTAAGTGAAGGCGTAAACCCCATAAGTACGTCTCCTCTGCCCCGGAAGCGTATTTCTATCTGAAAAGTTTTATTTTTCTGTTTTAATTTAAAAACAAAATTTGACCAAAACTTTGACTGGCTATAACTTTTTAAATATAAGTCCAAATGAATTGATTCTTTTTCCTACCTCTCTCAAATTTCACCTGGTTTATTTTAAGATTTATTTCAAAAATAATTAGGACAACTTTTTGTACTGTTTTTAAAGTATGTGTTATTTGCCTATTTTCGAAATAGGATTTTGGAGAGAGAGAAGAGAGCTTACAAAAAAATATTGGAGTGCACCTCACCTCTCCACACCTTGAAGGCAAGCATTTCTGAACTCAGGCATAATATTATCGTGTGTTGTTTAATACAGTTACAACACCATCATGACACGGAGTATCCGTTATGTGTTTGTGATGATATGATCATACGCTTTGAGTGCAAAGATGAAAAATTTTGCTGTTGGAAATGGACATACTTGTGATAGCAATCACCCTCATATGCCTCTCATGCCTACCGGGAATGATCCGGGAAAGTCTCTGTCTTGGGTAGACACGAGCTTGTCCCTCGTCGAGACAGTTATGACCGGCGGGGCAGGGGGAGGTATGATGAGTGGTGGTTATGTCTGATGGATGTGAAATATTATTCTTGAGCTAATCATGCAGGAAATACTTAAGCCTCCTGAGTCGGCCGTAGATCGAGTCTTGTTCCAGTAACCCCCATACTTGTTTCGTGCTGCCACTTGTCCCTGCCGTAGGTAGGGTACGGTTCAGTAAGTTGTCAACCCCTGTCTAGCACACACCGTACAGAGAGACCGCGATGAGGGTTCCATGGCCCTGGATTAAAGCCAGTCATCCAGTCCGGGGGCATGGGTGTTTTCGGTTGTAGCCGAAGGGGGTAGCTCCCCTAGTTTACACGCGGTATAAATTTTGTGACCCATGCTAGTCGAGGTTGTAGCCTCCCCACTTAGAGTTTTGCTTAACAGGTGTCAAGGGTGATTCCAGACACTGGTGAGTTAGGCTGGTGTGTGTGGTCAGGTGTGTTTTCAATCAAAAGACCATGGACGGAATTAGTCCCGATGGACTAAAGGAATCCGTTGCTAGTGGGTAAAGAGTACACCCTCTGCAGAGATATTATACCTATTCGAATAGCCGTGTCCATGGTTAAGGACTACAGTCTGGGATGGGTCAAGTGTCGGTCTTAGCATCGGTCTTCGGAGGAGAAACTATTAAACCAGAATATTGATCCTGACTTGTGATGTATGGTGATTATGATTATTATTATTATGGACTAACCATTTATGTTATTTGAATTATTGAGTATCCCTGGGACGGTTCTACCTCCTGGATATTCACTATGATTATTTTTATACATAAGCCCTTTATGTGGTGTCGCTCAGACGCCCGATTGTGGCATGTTTTGTTATTTCATTTACTTATAAGCCCTTTATGTGGTGTCGCACAGACGCCCGACTGTGGCATGCTTGTTATTTTATTTACTTATAAGCCCTTTATGCGGTGTCGCACAGACGCTCGACTGTGGCATGCTTGATATTTTATCTACTTATAAGCCCTTTATGTGGTGTCTCTTAGACGCCCGACTAAGGCATACTTTATATTGTTATCCTTTCGAGGCGTCGCTTCAGACACCCGATCGGTGCATTCTATTTCTACTCGCTGATTGCATATTCATATATGACATGATTAACCTGCTTGCATGCATCATGAGCTTCATTTATGACTGACGAAGTAATCATGGAATATTTCAAAGCATGATTATCAATGGCTATATTATACCTGTGTTCTTAATGTTTGCGAGTACATTCAAAGTACTCACTGGCTTGTCCCTGGCTGTTGTCTTGGCCAGATTTCTTGCGTGGAAAGGAACGTTGCGATGACAGCCCCGGAACCTACGTAATGGTGATAGCAGCATCGCGAAGATAGGAGTTATCCTTGTCAACTGTTCCTGTGGGAAATGGAGTCCCATAGACGCTGATGATCCGCAAACCGCTTCCGCCCTCAACCTCTAGAACACAAATTGTTGTACCCATAGGCCAGAATGGTCTTGTACTTCATATTTTGTATTTTGCTTGGAGTTTCTGTAAAAAGTTGGTGTCTCATCAGCTAACAGTAATCCTGGGGCTGGTGAGCACAAGGGCCGCTTTTGGGAAATTAATATCCCAAAAAACCGGTCCTGACAGTCTCGGGCGGTGTCCATAGTTTCTACAAATATTTACAACATGGCAATTATTATTCAAACATGACAGATGGATATATTAGTGGCAAACATAGAACTAATATTAATTAGTGTCCTCGACGCTGCTTCTCTAGGGTTGTGGGTGGCCTCGACGCTGCTTCTCTAGGGTTTGGGGTGGCCTCGACAATGCTTCAAGGATAAAAAAAGAAGAGGAAGAAGAAAAAAAAGAGGAGAAGAAAAAATAGAGGAGTAAGAACTCCTCTATTCTGTCTTCTCCTTTTTTCTTCTTCTTCCTCTTTTTTTTATCAGGAACGAGGGTCGTCGAGGGTCACCGAGCGGTAGAGGAAACCCTAAATAGCAAGTATCGTGGGTGTGAGATACATGTGGACGTCGGTGTCGGACACTACATCCACGTCCCACAAGTGACGTGGGCGAGGGTCGTCGTCGAGGGTCGTGGATGTAGTGTCCGACACCGACGGCCACATGTATCTCACACCCACGATACTTGCTATTTAGGGTTTCCTCTACCGTTCGGCGACCCTGAGCCTCGACGACACTAATTCTTCTTCCTCTTTATTTTTTTTTCTTCTTCCTCTTCTTCTCTTTTTTTCTTCTTCTTCCTCTTTATTTTATCGGGAACGAGGGTCGTCGAGGGTTGCCGAGCGGTAGAGGAGAAACCCTAAATAGAAAGTATCATCGGTGTGAGATACATGTACCGTCGGTGTCGGACACTACATCCTTCTTCTCTTTTTTTTCTTCTTCTTCCTCTTTATTTTATCGGAAACGAGGGTCGTCGAGGGTCAGGGTCACCGAACGGTAGAGGAAACCCTAAATAGCAAGTATCGTGGGTGTGAGATACATGTGGCCGTCGGTGTCAGACACTACATCCACGTCCCACAAGTGATGTGTGCATCGAAGCCCGCGCCACTTGTGGGACGTGGATGTAGTGTCCGACACCGACGGTACATGTATCTCACACCGACGATACTTTCTATTTAGGGTTTCTCCTCTACTGCCCGGTGACCCTCGACGACCCTCGTTCCCGATAAAATAAAGAGGAAGAAGAAGAACAAAAAAGAGGAGAAGAAAGAATAGAGGAGAAGAACTCCTCTATTCTTTCTTCTCCTCTTTTTTTCTTCTTCCTCATCTTTTTTTATCCTCTTCTTCCTCTCATGTTCGACGACCCTCGACCCCTCGGCGACCCTAGACCCCCTCTCGACCCCCTCATGTCGAAGTTACCGGGTAGGGGGTATATCGACAACGACATACCCGATACATACATACATACATACATACATACATATCACATGCATCCATACATATATGAACAAAATTAATATCTACTAATTAACAACCTAAATATAAAACTAATACATATAGGAAGAAGAAGAAAAAAGAAGAGAAGAAAGAATAGAGGAGAAGATCTCCTCTATTCTTTCTTCTCCTCTTTTTTTTCTTCTTCCTCTTCTTTTTTATCCTTTTCTTCCTCTCATGTTCGACGACCCCCTCTCGACCCCCTCTCGACCGTCGACCCCCTCTCGACCCTCATATATAAAACATTTTCTTCCTTCTATTCCTTCTTCCTAAATATATAAAACTTTTTTTAAAATGAAACTAACCTAAAATGTACTAAATCAGAGAACATATATAGATAAAAAAAATTCTAATTTAAAATCTAACTTTTGCATATATGTATTTTTAAAACATCATTACAATTGAAAAAATACATACATACATACAAAAAAACATGTAAAAAATACATACATACATATATATATGAACATACATCAAAAAAGACGTATATCTAAAAAATACATACATACATATATATATATATATGAAAATCTAAAAACATGTAAAAATCGCATGTATAATGAAAAATGCAAGGCGGCGGCGGGGCCGGCAGACGTGCGGTGCTCACAGAGGCAACGACGTTCGGGGCAGGGGACGGCGGCACGGCGACGGGGCAGGGGCGGCGCGCGCCGGGCATGGGACGGCAGCGTGCGGCGACGATGTCGGCCGAGGGCGCGGGCGACGGCCGGTGAGGGCGCGGGCGACGGCGACGGCTGGGGCGGCGGGCGGCGTTGGGGCAGCCTGGCAGCGTCGATGTGCTCGACGTCGTCGGGGGCAACTACGAGGGAAATGTGAAATTTTCCTAAGTGCTGGCTTATATAGCAAAGGCATTAGTCACGGTTCGTGGCACAAACCGTGACCAATGCTCCCCTTTAGTCCCGGTTGGTGCCACCAACCGAGACCAAAGGCCTCTTCAGCAGCCCAAAGGGCGGGAAGCGGCGGCCTTTGGTCTCGGTTGGTGGCACCAACCGGGACTAAAGGGGGGCATTGGTCACGGTTTGTGCCACGAACCGTGACCAATGGCCCCCTTTAGTCCCGGTTGGTGCCACCAACCGGGACCAAAGGCCTTGTGCGGTTGCTGCGTCGAAAGTTTAGTCCCGCCTCGCTAGTTGAGAGGGGTGCGCAGTGGTTTATAAGCCCCACTATCGCACCCCTGTCGAGCTTCTCTCCATTGCAGGCTTACGGGCCTAATTGTCACTGCTATGCCTGTGGGTCTACTGGGCCTCCTGCGGGCCTGAATCCTGGCCCTTTGATGGGTTTCTAGTCGTATTCAGGCCGTGGGGGCCTAGTAGGTGGCATTTTTTTTGTTTTTTGTTGCTTTATTTATTTTATTTTCTTTTGTTTTTTGCTTTATTTTTTAATTCTTTATGCTTTTAGTTTTAGAAAAATTATAAACTTTTTGTTAATGCCATTAGTTTTCAAATTTGAAAACACTTTTTTGGTTTTTTGTTTTCTTTGTTGCTTTATTTATTTTATTTTGTTTCTACTTACAACAAAATACTTATTGTTGCTATTTTTTCTAGTTTTTTTGTTTTGTTTTCTGCATTATTTATTTTATTTTGTTTTTTGCTTTATTTTTTATTCTTTTTGCTTTTAGTTTTAGAAAAATTATAAACTTTCTGTTAGTGCCATTTTATTTTGTGATTAACTTTACTATAAAAATAATTTTTTCCTGTTTTTTGATTTGTTTTTTGCATTATTTATTTTCTTTTGTTTTTTGCTTTAATTCTGTTTGCTTTTAGGTTAGCAAAATTATAAACTTTTTGTTAGTGCCATTAGTTTTAGAAAAATTATAAACTTTCTGTTAGTGCCATTAGTTTTCAAATTTGAATAGTTAAAATTTGAATTCTTTGAAAATTGTTTGAATCACAAGTTTGTGATTAACTTACTAAAAAAATGAGAATAGATGTGCTTATAGAGAAAATTCAACCTAAATTTCTAGTAAATTTCTATGAATTTCAGAGAAATTCACTATGAATTTAGGTTAAACTTTTCTCTATTAGGGCATCTATTTTCACTTTGAGAGGAGCTCAACAAGGCAGAGAGGGAAGGGCTTATAAACTGGTGTGAGCCCCCTTCGGTTGGCGAGGTGGGACTAAACTCTGCCCGCAACGAGAACCAACCCTTTAGTCCTGGTTTGTGGCACAAACCGGGACTAATGGTCATGGGCCAGGGGCGAGGAGCAAAATTATAAACTTTCTGTTAGTGCCATTAGTTTTAGAAAGTTGAAAGTTGAAAGTTGGCATGGGCCAGTGACTAATGGTCATGGTATTACGAGGGCGAACCATAAGACATGAAAGCATTTCAAATGAACTCTGAAAAAGTTGAAAGTTGGCATGGTATCATAATTTCACCCACATAGCATGTGCATGTACAAAACGGACAATGGTAGCATGTTCGTGTGTTACAAAATTGGCATGGTATCATCATAATAGTTGCGGGAGAAAGTCTTCACTTTTTCTTCGCTTGTGTCATTTGCTTATTGCGCTGTAACCATGGATAATCTTCATTGTTTATCAGGATGCTTGGGCCAGCCTTGACATTGAAGGGAGGAATTTCATGAAACTTTTCATAATCTTTAGACATGTCTGTCTTGCCGTCCACTCCCAGGATGTCCCTTTTTCCTGAAAGAACTATGTGGCGCTTTGGCTCATCGTATGATGTATTCGCTTCCTTATCTTTTCTTTTTCTCGGTTTGGTAGACATGTCCTTCACATAGATAACCTGTGCCACATCATTGGCTAGGACGAACGGTTCGTCAGTGTACCCAAGATTTTTCAGAACCACTGTTGTCATTCCGTACTGTGGGTCTACCTGTACCCCCCGCCTGATAGATTGACCCATTTGCACTTAAACAAAGGGACCTTAAAATCAGGTCTGTAGTCAAGTTCCCATATGTCCACTATGTAACCATAATATGTGTCCTTTCCGCTCTCGGTTGCTGCGTCAAAGCGGACACCGCTGTTTTGGTTGGTGCTCTTTTGATCTTGGGCGATCGTGTAAAATGTATTCCCATTTATCTCGTATCCTTTGTAAGTCAATACAGTCAAAGATGGTCCATTGGACAACAAGTACAACTCATCACAAACAGTGTTGTCACCTCTGAGACGTGTTTCCAACCAACTGCTGAAAGTCCTGATGTGTTCACATGTAATCCAGTCGTCGCACTGCTCAGGGTGTTTGGAGCGCAGACTGTTCTTGTGTTCATCGACATACGGGGTCACCAAGGTAGAGTTCTGTAGAACTGCGTAATGTGCTTGAGACCAAGAATATCCGTCCCTGCATATTATTGAGTCTCTTCCAAGAGTGCCTTTTCCAGTCAGTCTCACCTCATACCGCGATTTAGGGAGACCTATCTTCTTAAGGCCGGGAATGAAGTCAACACAAAACCCGATAACATCCTTTGTTTGATGGCCCATGGAGATGCTTCCTTCTAGCCTAGCGCGGTTACGGACATATTTCTTTAGGACTCCCATGAACCTCTCAAAGGGGAACATATTGTGTAGAAATACGGGCCCTAGGATGACAATCTCGTCGACTAGATGAACTAGGATGTGCATCATGATATTGAAGAAGGATGGTGGGAACACCAACTCGAAACTGACAAGACATTGCGCCACATCACTCCTTAGCCTTGCTACGATTTCTGGATCGATCACCTTCTGAGAGATTGCATTGAGGAATGCACATAGCTTCACAATGGCTAATCGGACGTTTTCCGGTAGAAGCACCCTCAATGCAACCGGAAGCAGTTGCGTCATAATCACGTGGTAGTCATGAGACTTTAGGTTCTGAAACTTTTTCCCTGGCATATTTATTATTCCCTTTATATTCGACGAGAAGCTAGTCGTGACCTTCATACTGAGCAGGCATTCAAAGAAGATTTCTTTCTCTTCTTTTGTAAGAGCGTAGCTGGCAGGACCTTTATACTGCTTTGGAGGCATGCCGTCTTTTTCGTGCAAACGTTGCAGGTCCTCCCGTGCCTCAGGTGTATCTTTTGTCTTCCCATACACGCCCAAGAAGCCTAGCAGGTTCACGCAAAGGTTATTCGTCACGTGCATCACGTCGATTGAAGAGCGGACCTCTAGGTCTTTCCAGTAGGGTAGGTCCCAAAATATAGATTTCTTCTTCCACATGGGTGCGTGTCCGTCGGCGTCATTCGGAACAGCTAGTCCACTGGGACCCTTTCCAAAGATTACGTAGTGTAAATCATTGACCATAGCAAGTACGTGATCACCGGTACGCATGGCGGGCTTCTTCCGGTGATCTGCCTCGCCTTTGAAATGCTTGCCTTTCTTTCGACATTGATGGTTGGTTGGAAGAAATCGACGATGGCCCAGGTACACATTCTTCCTGCATTTGTCCAGGTATATACTTTCAGTGTCATCTAAACAGTGCATGCATGCGTGGTATCCTTTGTTTGTCTGTCCTGAAAGGTTACTGAGAGCGGGCCAATCGTTGATGGTCACAAACAGCAACGCCTTAAGGTTAAATTCCTCCTGTCTGTGCTCATCCCACGTACGTACACCGTTTCCATTCCACAGCTATAAAAGTTCTTCAACTAATGGCCTTAGGTACACATCAATTTCGTTGCCGGGTTGCTTAGGGCCTTGGATGAGAACTGGCATCATAATGAACTTCCGCTTCATGCACATCTAGGGAGGAAGGTTATACATACATAGAGTCACGGGCCAGGTGTTGTGATTGCTGCTCTGCTCCCCAAAATGATTAATGCCATCCGCGCTTAAAGCAAACCATACATTCCTTGGGTCCTTTGCGAACTCATCCCAGTACTTTCTCTCGATTTTTCTCCACTGCGACCCGTCAGCGGGTGCTCTCAACTTCCCATATTTCTTTCGGTTCTCACTGTGTCATCGCATCAACTTGGCATGCTCTTCATTTCTGAACAGACGTTTCAACCGTGGTATTATAGGAGCATACCACATCACCTTCGCAGGAACCCTCTTCCTGGGGGGCTCGCCGTCAACATCACCAGGGTCATCTCGTCTGATCTTTTATGGCAATGCACCGCATACCGGCCATGCGTTCAGATCCTTGTATGCACCGCGGTAGAGGATGCAGTCATTAGGGCATGCATGTATCTTCTCCACCTCCAATCCTAGAGGGCATACGACCTTCTTTGCTGTGTATGTACTGTCGCGCAATTCGTTATCCTTTGGAAGCTTCTTCTTCAATATTTTTAGTAGCTTCTCAAATCCTTTGTCAGTCACAGCATTCTCTGCCTTCCACTGCAGCAATTTCAGTACGGTACCGAGCTTTGTGTTGCCATCTTCGCAATTGGGGTATAACCCTTTTTTGTGATTCTCTAACATGCGATCGAACTTCAGCTTCTCCTTTTGACTTTCGCATTGCGTCCTTGCATCGACAATGACCCGTCGGAGATCATCATCATCGGGCACATCATCTGGTTCCTCTTGATCTTCAGCAGCTTCACCCGTTGCAGCATCATTGGGCACATCGTCTGGTTCCTCTTGATCTTCACCAGCTCCCCCGGTTGCAGCATCACCGTATTCAGGGGGCACATAGTTGTCATCGTACTCTTCTTCTTCGCCGTCTTCCATCATAACCCCTATTTCTCCGTGCCTCGTCCAAACATTATAGTGTGGCATGAAACCCTTGTAAAGCAGGTGGGAGTGAAGGATTTTCCTGTTAGAGTAAGACCTCGTATTCCCACATTCAGTGCATGGACAACACATAAAACCATTCTGCTTGTTTGCCTCAGCCGCATCGAGAAACTCATGCACGCCCTTAATGTACTCGGAGGTGTGTCTGTCATCGTACATCCATTGCCGGTTCATCTGTGTGCATTATATATAATTAAGTGTCCAAATTAATAGAAGTTCATCATCACATTAAACCAAAGTGCATACATAGTTCTCATCTAACAACATATAGCTCTCCAGAGCATCTAATTAATTAAACCATACATTGAAACTATGTAAAACATTTCAATGCGAAAACAAATGCGATCATAATCGCAACCAAGGTAACAATTGATCCAACGGCATAATGATACCAAGCCTCGGTATGAATGGCATATTTTCTAATCTTTCTAATCTTCAAGCGCATTGCATCCATCTTGATCTTGTGATCATCGAAGACATCTGCAACATGCAACTCCAATATCATCTTCTCCTCCTCAATTTTTTTATTTTTTCCTTCAACAAATTGTTTTCTTCTTCAACTAAATTTAACCTGTCGACAATAGGGTCGGTTGGCATTTCCGATTCACATACATCCTACATAAATAAAATCTATGTCACGTTGGTCGGCATACTTTTCATAAACAATAAATGAACCAATAGTTACAAAGATAATATATATACCACATTTGAATCATAGACAGGACGAGGGCCGACGGGGGCGGATACCAAAACCATCGCACTATATAAGATGCAATAATAAAAGTAAGAAAATAATACAAGTATCTATGTAAACATACAAGTAAGAATATCTTTCCTTTCAGAAAGAAGATGAGAACAAGAGGCTCACTGCGGTGGTGCCGGCGATGAGCTCGGCGCGGGTGATCGACGGCGGTGAAGACGGGGACGGGGCGTGACGGACCGCTAAACCTAGACAAATATTATGGAAAATGGAGCTTGGAGATCGAGCTTGGAGAGGAGAAAGCTTAAGTAGTGTGGCTCGGGCATTCCATCGAACACCTTGTGTGCATAGGAGGTGAGCTAGAGCACCACCAAGCCCTCTCCCCCTCGGCCAGAGAAAAACAGAGCACTGGGGTGCTCTACTCGCGAGCGAGGGGTATATATAGGCACCTCATTGGTCCCGGTTGGTGACATGAGCCGGGACTAAAGGGGAGCATTTGGTCCCGGTTCAAGCCACCAACCGGGACCAATGGTGGTGGGCCAGGAGCGAGGCCCATTGGTCCCGGTTCATCCCACCAACCAGGACCAAAAGGTCCAGATGAACCGGGACCAATGGCCCACGTGGCCCGGCCGGCCCCCTGGGCTCACGAACCGGGACCAATGCCCACATTGGTCCCGGTTCTGGACTGAACCAGGACTAATGGGCTGACCCGGCCTGGACCAAAGCCTTGTTTTCTACTAGTGCCTCTTCCTTTTCTTCCTCTCCTCTTCTTCTCCTCTTCCTTTCCTTCCTGCTCTTCTTCTCCTTTTTCCTCTTCTTATTTTCCTTTTTCCTCTCCTAAATATATAAAACATTTCTAGAAATGAAACTAACCTAAAATGTACTAAATCAGAGAACATATATAGATAATCCTTTTCTAAATATTTAAATCTAACTTTTGCATATATGAACATATATACACAGAGAACATACAAACATATATACATTTTTATAAAAAAGCAAAATACAAAATACAAACATATATATGAAAAAAAATCTGAAAAGAAGCAATATACACAATATATATACTGACATATATACATAATATACACAAAGAAGCAATATACACAATATACACAAGCATATAATATATGAAAAAACAGGTGGGCCGGACCAACGGAGGGGCAGGGCGACGGCGACGGGCGGGGCGGGGCGACGGGCGGGGCGGGGCGACGGCGACAGGCGGGGCGACGACGATGGGCGGGGCAGGGTGACGACGATGGGCGGGCCGGGGCGCGCGACGCGCGTCGGTGCAGGGCGGAGAGCGGCGTCGGGCGACGGCGACGGCGTGGTCGGGGCGATTGCAGGGGCGGCGGACGGCGTCGGGGCAGCCTGGCGGCGTCGTTGGGGGCAAATGGTCGATGAGAAACTGAAATTTTCACAAGTCCTGGTTATATACCAAGCGCATTGGTCCCAGCTCGTGGCACCAACTGGGACCAATGCCACCTTTAGTCCCGGTTGGTGCCACCAACCGAGACCAAAGGCCTCTTTTCAGCAGCCCAAAGGGCGGGAAGCGGCGGCCTTTGGTCCCGGTTGGTGGCACCAACCGGGACTAAAGGGGGGCATTGGTCACGGTTTGTGCCACAGACCGTAACCAATGCCCCCTTTAGTCCCGGTTGGTGCCATCAACCGGGACCAAAGGCCTGCGCCTGCCAAAGCCGCGGTGCGGTGGGATGTTTAGTCCCACCTCGCTAGCTGAGGAGCGGTCGCACCTGTTTATAAGCGCTGCCCCGCCCTCTCCATTGAACTCCTAAGAACTGCAGGCCTTTGGGCCTAATCTCACACTGTTATGCCTGTGGGCCTGCTAGGCCTTCTGCGGGCCTGAATCCTGGCCCATGGATGGGCTTCTAGTCGTATTCAGGCCGTGGTGGCCCAGTAGGTGGCATTTTTTTACTATTTGTTTTTTCATTTCTACTTAGAACTAAATACTTATAATTTTTTAGTGATTTTTTTCTTTTAGGTCACAAAAATTATAAATTTTCTGTTAGTTTCATTAGTTTTAAAATTTGAATAGTTTAAATTTTAATTTTTTAAAATTTGTGTGAATCACTAGTTTATGAATAACTTTACTATAAAAATTGATTTTTGAGTCATTCTTTTTCCTGCTATTTAATATTACTGTGTTTTATCATTATACTTAATTTGGTAATGTTAGTTAGTCATAACAAATATTATATGCATTTTTTTATTATTTTTTTCTATTTATTTTTTCATTTCTACTTAGAACAAAATACTTATAGTTTTTTAGTGATTTCTTTTTTCTTTTAGGTCACAAAAATTATAAACTTTCTGCATTATTTATTTTCTTTTGTTTTTTGCTTTATTTTTTAATTCTTTTTGCTTTTAGTTTTAGAAAAATTATAAACTTTCTATTAGTGCCATTAGTTTTCAAATTTGAAAACATTTTTTTAGTTTTTTTGTTTTCTTTGTTGCTTTATTTATTTTATTTTGTTTCTACTTACAACAAAATACTTATTGTTGCTATTTTTATTTTTTTCCAGTTTTTTTGTTTTGTTTTCTGTATTATTTATTTTCTTTTGTTTTTTGCTTTATTTTTTAATTCTTTTTTGCATTTAGGTCAGCAAAATTATAAACTTTCTGTTAGTGCCATTAGTTTTAGAAAAATAATAAACTTTCTGTTAGTGCCATTAGTTTTCAAATTTGAATAGTTAAATTTTAAATTCTTTGAAATTTGTGTGAATCACAAGTTTGTGATTAACTTTACTAAAAAAATGAACATAGATGCACCTATAGAGAAAATTCGACCTAAATTCATAGTTTTCAAATGAACTCTGAAAAAGTTGGCATAGCATACTCGTGTGTTACAAAGTTGGCATGGTATCATCATAATAGTTGCGGGAGAAATTCTTCACTTTTTCTTCGCTTGTGTCATTTGCTTATTGCGCCGTAACCATGAATAATCTTCATCGTTTATCAGGATGCTTGGGTCAGCCTTGACATGAAATCTTCAGACATGTCTGTCTTGCCCTCCACTCCCAGGATATCCCTTTTTCCTGAAAGAACTATGTGGCGCTTTGGCTCATCGTATGATGTATTTGCTTCCTTATCTTATCTTTTCTCGGTTTGGTAGACATGTCCTTCACATAGATAACATGTGCCACATCATTGGCTAGGACGAACGGTTCGTCAGTGTACCCAAGATGTTTCAGATCCACTGTTGTCATTCCATACTGTGGGTCTACCTGTACCCCGCCGCCTGACAGATTGACCCATTTGCACTTAAACAAAGGGACCTTAAAATCAGGTCCGTAGTCAAGTTCCCATATGTCCACTATGTAACCATAATATGTGTCATTTCCGCTCTCGGTTGCTGCATCAAAGCGGACACCGATGTTTTGGTTGGTGCTCTTTTGATCTTGGGTGATCGTGTAAAATGTATTCCCATTTATCTCGTATCCTTTGTAAGTCAATACAGTCAAAGATGGTCCCTTGGACAAAAAGTACAGCTCATCACAAACAGTGTTGTCACCTCTAAGACGTGTTTCCAACCAACTGCTGAAAGTCCTGATGTGTTCACATGTAATCCAGTCGTCGCACTGCTCCGGGTGTTTGGAGCGCAGACTGTTCTTGTGTTCATCGACATATGGGGTCACCAAGGTAGAGTTCTGTAGAACTATGTAGTGTTCTTGAGACCAAGAATATCCGTCCCTACATATTATTGAGTCACTTCCAAGAGTGCCTTTTCCAGTCAGTCTCCCCTCATACCGCGATTTAGGGAGACCTATCTTCTTAAGGCCAGGAATGAAGTCAACACAAAACCCGATAACATCCTCTGTTTGATGGCCCATGGAGATGCTTCCTTCTGGCCTAGCGCGATTACGGACATATTTCTTTAGGACTCCCATGAACCTCTCAAAGGGAACATATTGTGTAGAAATACGGGCCCCAGGATGACAATCTCGTCGACTAGATGAACTAGGACGTGCGTCATGATATTGAAGAAGGATGGTGGGAACACCAACTCGAAACTGACAAGACATTGTGCCACATCACTCCTTAGCCTTGGTACGATTTCTGGATTGATCACCTTCTGAGAGATTGCATTGAGGAATGCATATAGCTTCACAATGGCTAATCAGACGTTTTCCGGTAGAAGCCCCCTCAATGCAACCGGAAGCAGTTGCGTCATAATCACGTGGCAGTCATGAGACTTTAGGTTCTGAAACTTTTTCTCTGGCATATTTATTATTCCCTTTATATTCGACGACAAGCTAGTCGTGACCTTCATACCGAGCAGGCATTCAAAGAAGATTTCTTTCTCTTCTTTCGTAAGAGCGTAGCTGGCAGGACCTTTATACTGCTTCGGAGGCATGCCATCTTTTTTGTGCAAACGTTGCAGGTCCTCCCGTGCCCCAGGTGTATCTTTTGCCTTCCCATACACGCCCAAGAAGCCTAGCAGGTTCACGCAAAGGTTCTTCGTCACGTGCATCACGTCAATTGAAGAGCGGACCTCTAGGTCTTTCCAATAGGTAGGTCCCAAAATATAGATTTCTTCTTCCACATGGGTGCATGTCCCTCAGCGTCATTCGGAACAGCTAGTCCGCCGAGACCCTTTCCAAAGATTACGTGTAAATCATTGACCATAGCAAGTACGTGATCACCGGTACGCATGGCGGGCTTCTTCTGGTGATCTGCCTCGCCTTTGAAATGCTTGCCTTTCTTTCGACATTGATGGTTGGTCGGAAGAAATCGACGATGGCCCAGGTACAAATTCTTCCTGCATTTGTCCAGGTATATACTTTCAGTGTCATCTAAGCAGTGTGTGCATGCGTGGTATCCTTTGTTTGTCTGTCTTGAAAGGTTACTGAGAGCGGGCCAATCGTTGATGGTCACGAACAGCGACACCTTTAGGTTAAATTCCTCTTGTCTGTGCTCATCCCACATACGTACACCGTTTCCATTCCACAGCTGTAAAAGTTCTTCAACTAATGGCCTTAGGTACACATCAATGTCGTTGCTGGGTTGCTTAGGGCCTTGGATGAGAACTGGCATCATAATAAACTTCCGCTTCATGCACATCCAAGGAGGAAGGTTATACATACATAGAGTCACGGGCCAGGTGTTGTGATTGCTGCTCTGCTCCCCGAAAGGATTAATGCCATCCACGCTTAAAGCAAACCATACATTCCTTGGGTCCTTTGCAAACTCATCCCAGTACTTTCTCTTGATTTTTCTCCACTGCGACCCGTCAGCGGGTGCTCTCAACTTCCCGTCTTTCTTCCGGTCCTCACTGTGCCATCGCATCAACTTGGCATGCTCTTCGTTTCTGAACAGACGTTTCAACCGTGGTATTATAGGAGCATACCACATCACCTTCGCAGGAACCCTCTTCCTGGGGGGCTCGCCCTCAACATCACCAGGGTCATCTCGTCTGATCTTATACTGCAATGCACCGCATACCGGGCATGCGTTCAGATCCTTGTATGCACCGCGGTAGAGGATGCAGTCATTAGGGCATGCATGTATCTTCTCCACCTCCAATCCTAGAGGGCATACGACCTTCTTTGCTGCGTATGTACTGTCGGGCAATTCGTTATCCTTTGGAAGCTTCTTCTTCAATATTTTTAGTAGCTTCTGAAATCCTTTGTCAGCCACAGCATTCTCTGCCTTCCACTGCAGCAATTCCAATACGGTACCAAGCTTTGTGTTGCCATTTTTGCAATTGGGGTACAACCCTTTTTTGTGATCCTCTAACATGCGATCGAACTTCAGCTTCTCCTTTTGACTTTCGCATTGCGTCCTTGCATTGACAATGACCCGACAGAGATCATCATCATTGGGCACATCGTCTGGGTCCTCTTGATCTTCAGCAGCTTCACCTATTGCAGCATCATTGGGCACATCGTCTGGTTCCTCTTCATCTTCACCAGCTCCCCCCGTTGCAGCATCACCGTATTCAGGGGGAACATAGTTGTCATCGTACTCTTCGTCTTCGCCGTCTTCCATCATAACCCCTATTTCTCCGTGCCTCGTCCAAACATTATAGTGTGGCATGAAACCCTTGTAAAGCAGGTGGGAGTGAAGCATTTTTCGGTTAGAGTAAGACCTCGTATTCCCACATTTAGTGCATGGACAACACATAAAACCATTCTGCTTGTTTGCCTCAGCCGCATCGAGAAACTCATGCACGCCCTTAATGTACTCGGAGGTGTGTCTGTCACCGTACATCCATTGCCGGATCATCTGCGTGCATTATATATAATTAAGTGTCCAAATTAATAGAAGTTCATCATCACATTAAAACCAAAGTGCATACATAGTTCTCATCTAACAACATATAGCTCTCCAGAGCATCTAATTAATTAAACCATACATTGAAACTATGTAAAACATTTCAATGCGAAAACAAATGCGATCATAATCGCAACCAAGGTAACAATTGATCCAACGGCATAATGATACCAAGCCTCGGTATGAATGGCATATTTTCTAATCTTTCTAATCTTCAAGCGCATTGCATCCATCTTGATCTTGTGATCATCGACGACATCCGCAACATGCAACTCCAATATCATCTTCTCCTCCTCAATTTTTTTTATTTTTTCCTTCAACAAATTGGTTTCTTCTTCAACTAAATTTAACCTCTCGACAATAGGGTCGGTTGGCATTTCCGATTCACATACATACTACATAAATAAAATCTATGTCACGTTGGTCGGCATAATTTTCATAAACAATAAATGAACCAATAGTTATAAAGATAATATATATACCACATCCGAATCATAGATAGGACAGGACCGACGGGGGCGGATACCAAAACCATCGCACTATATAAGATGCAATAATAAAAGTAAGAAAATAATACAAGTATCTATGTAAACATACAAGTAAGAATATTTTTCCTTTCAGAAAGAAGATAAGAACAAGAGGCTCACCACGGTGGTGCCGGCGATGAGCTCGGCGCGGGTGATCGACGGCGGTGAAGACGGGGACGGGGCGTGACGGACCGCTAAACCTAGACAAATATTATGGAAAATGGAGCTTGGAGGTCGAGTTTGGAGAGGAGAAAGCTTAAGTAGTGTGGCTCGGGCATTCTATCGAACACCTTGTGTGCATAGGAGGTGAGCTAGAGCACCACCAAGCCCTCTCCCCTCGGCCATAAAAAAACAGAGCAGTGTGCTCTGCTCTTACGCGAGGGGGTATATATAGGCACCTCATTGGTCCCGGTTGGTGGCATGAACCGGGACTAAAGGGGGGCCTTTGGTCCCGGTTCAAGCCACCAACCGGGACCAATGGTGGTGGGCCAGGAGCGAGGCCCATTGGTCCCGGTTTGTCCCACCAATCGGGACCAAAAGGTCTAGATGAACTGAGACCAATGGCCCACGTGGCCCGGCCGGCCCCCTGGTCTCACGAACCGGGTCCAATGCCCCCATTGGTCCCGGTTCTGGACTGAACCGGGACTAATGGGCTGACCCGACCTGGACCAAAGCCCTGTTTTCTACTAGTGTGAAGGCATTGCTTGGAGTTTGCTCGGACTGGATCTTTAGGGTGAAAACCCACGATCTGGCCTTCAATGGTGGATCTGACAACGGCGGCGTATATGTGTCGTTTTCCTTCTTGAAGGCGTTGCTTCTGAAGAACCTTTATTGTAGTCATTATGTTGTCAAAATATGCTCGGTGTCAATGGTCGTTGTTATACATCATCGATCGTTGTTTTGATCGCTTTGGGTCTTTCTCTTTTTGCTTTTTCTTTGCATAGGCATAGCTTCGGTCTTATATGACTTTGCATTTTGCCAGTGTGATCTTTGTGTGCGTGCGTAGTGTTGGTTGTGTGCATCCTAATTATGCAGAGGCCAGATGTGTGCTAATTATGCTTGTATCACTTGATGCTACATTATGAGTCAATAAAAAAGCCCTTTGTCAAAAAAAAGAATTAATTTACTATATAGGCTGTCGTTTTTCCGCCAAGAAAATATAAAGTAAACGATGAGTCTGCATTCTTTTTGCGGGAACACGAGACTACTGTTTCTCTAGAGAAGCAGTAAGCCTTTTTCAGTTCTACAACGACAAAATTACTAACTTATGGAAAATGATGGTTAGGGCATGCCAATGGTCGATAAGGCATTTTTCTCCTATGTATTTCACGTCACTGAGAGAAGCTGAAAAACCATTATATATGATGGATTATCTCCAAAGTGTGATCTCTAGCAATTAATGTTTACATGATTTAAAAAATATCAAACTAGAAATCCTTTGAATAAGGGAAGACATAACTTTCTCTTAGCTAAGACAAGACAAGCCTTTCTCTCTCTCTCTCTCTCTCTCTCTCTCTCTCTCTCTCTCTCTCTTTCTCTTGTTTAATAATTGAGCATTTTCCCTTTAAGTTTAATCCAAAAAACAGGCAACAGATCGTGGAAGCTAGTATTCAATTGAGAATATAAGAAAAAACATCATATCATGCTACTAGTGGTAAACCAAATGCTAATCCTAACATAGAGGATAAGATGACATAACTTTTTGCCTTTGAAGCTTAACTTATACGCTTCGACGATTATTTTGCCTAGTGCATTATAGCAGGTGCATGACGAAACGTCTAGGTTAGCATGGTCGATGAGTGCATGGCCGTAGATGAGCAAATGAATGAACGATCACCGCGTAACTGTTTATGAAATCAATAATTTATTCTAAACTATTTACATTCTTGAGCTCAACAATGCATTTTTATTTGAAAATGATCAATACTGAAAACAACGTCTATTAAAAGTGTTACATTCCTGAATAATGAACACACCATGTTCATTTAACTTACAAGATACATTCATATTGAGGTACTCCAGATAGACCGCTTCCGATGACCATCTTCTACGTATGCATCCCTTGTGGTTGCCAGATCCGTATATCTATTACATTGGCTCAGCAAAAAGCATCCTTATTGTATCTTCCAGTATATCTGAATTAGTGTATGCATCGGTATGCTTGTACATGTTATCCACAGTCCTTGAAAGGTTAAGTATCATTTGGGGCACGACCATTGGTTGATCTGTCAATGTGAGATAATGGTGTAACATATCCTTCCATGAGTTCTCGATAAGTTCTTTTATCTTTTCACATGCGTCATCATTTGTCATCCCATGCTCCTTCATGTACGATTGGATAGTAGAGGCACACTGCCCCCCTGCTTGCTCACGCTACAAGAATACATATGGTACAAAATGTCAGTTACTAATTTTAGTAGTCATTGGGTTACTCTCAGGGATGGCCTTATTGTTCGGAAGGCCCCTGGATGAAATTTAAAAGACATTTGTTGCTTCCGCTCAGTCTCTCCTCATGTTCCTTTAGTGTTTTATCACTACCATTAAAAATCAAGCTAGGCCAACGACACTTTGAACTAGACTTGTATGTTGTATTTCAGTATACTGGATATTATACTACACATGATGCACATGTTATGCGCCCCTATTCAACTTGTGTACGTCCTACAATCATCACCCTTACCCAGGTAGAGCCATGATTAATCCAGCTTCACTTCAAAGCATGCATGAGTTACCTGCGGATGTAAATGACTATAACCTAAAACTTTAAAATTAAACTTGTATGTTCAAGTTTGCATAGGCTAGGTATACAATAGAAACATGCATTTATCATGATGTAAGCATACAAAATAATACAATATGTGCCTTCGTGAGTATGATCAATATTCATTATGTATAGCTATCTGTTTAAAAATACATGTTTACACTTATATATGTTCAGATTAGTTCGTCACTTTGCCAAGATGCATGTATGCAAACTAATCATAGGAAGTTGATCACATCTCCAAGTATACATAAATACCTTTGCTGATGCCATGTCATTCGTGAAACGTGTATATATAGCAAAAGACTTCAGAAGTTTCTGGTCGCTCGACACCCAATTGAGAGTTTCCACTGTTGTGTCATCCATGCCAACAAATATAGCACATGCTACCACAGAGGTTCCAATACTTACTGATGAAACTTGAAGGTGTTCATTAAGTGTTTTTGGTACATAATTTTCATCACGCCATTTTAGTTCATCACTGTATGCTTGAACCAATTTCTTGAACTGCATTTGATAAAAAAATAACCACTCACCCCGCAAAAAAATAACTCAAAATGTTGTAATATTCCTGAAGTGTCAATACATTAAAATTGGTTTAAATGAAGACATTCAAGGTAAAAATATCGATTGCGTTTCTATATGGTTGGTGGCATAGTCTATGGAGTGGCACCCCTGCCATCTCGCCATCGGCATTTTCTTGGTTCTTTATAACTTAATTTTGCAAGCATTTTGTGTGCATTCTCTTTGTGTGTGTGTGTGTGTGTGTGTGTGTGTGTGTGTGTGTGTGTGTGTGTGGTTGTCCTGGCCGTGTGCATCCTAGTCATGCGGAAGCCGGATGTGAATTCATGTTTCTTGTATCGCCTTGATGTGACAATTATGAGTCAATAAAGTGTAATTATTGTAGAATTGTAATTCCATTGATTACATTTTGGGGAATAAAAATAAGAAAACATTACCAGGGAATAAGGTTTTCATGAAAAGTTCAACATCTACATGTTAAAACAACAAATTGCTACATATTTTTTTAAGAATTGTTGATTAAACCATACATACAATTTATAAAACAACATATGATGAATTTTCTTCTGCAAAGAACATATGGTGAAAATGATATAGTGACTACTCCAAAATATCTACAGACGAGTCACATTTAGTTGAGTCACCGACAATGTCATTCGTATCATGTTCCAAAAGATGTATCTGGTATATTTTGAATTGGAGGACCTCCCTTGATTCCATTTCGAAGAAATAAAAACATGCATTCTACAAACTAGCCAGATTCAAGTCATGACCTAAATTAAAGTGCATGTAGCTCCCTAAATTGACACTGAGGACTGATGACAATGGTTCAGGGATTAATGACTAACAAAATATGTGCTCCAAGCACACAGTCATGTTAAACCCCAACTGACAATTGCGAAATGAATTGGAGAAGAAGACACCAAGAGTTCTTGATTATAAAATCCCATTACAAAGTTTATTGAGTGACTCGAGTAATTATATTGATTATAGGAAAATCGTACCAAAACAAGTGCATCATATAGCAGGAGAAAGCTTACGTGTTAACGCTTAAACTGCGTTGTACAAAGCCTCACAAGATTACCTTATGGAGTGGGATGTCACTACTTAACCATATTAATAGCTAGAATGGAAGCTTAAAATTTACTAGAAGCTTCTAGTCAAATACTTTAGTGGAAACAACTCTCTCTTAATATTTTCCATAGTATTTATTTTAAACTCCAAATCGTCTAGCTAGGACTTTCCTCTCGACTATCCAAAGTGCACGGGGCCCAAATTTCAGCATGTATGCTACTTTTTTCTTAGCTTCTATTAGTATTGGCTCAAGTTTGGTGGCTCTAAGTATTTTAGTGGTGAGGATCTTTATGAGATTGCCATGTATGCTTAAGTGCCTGTTGGAATTTTTTTTACCTCCGGCACTCTCACCCAAGGTGCATACTTTCGAAATATAATTGTGTGGCCAGCTTTTAAGTGAAGACTAGATATAACCACCCCTAATGCTAAGAAACAAGAGGCATTACAATACAATCACTCGGCCAATGTAGTCCTACACATTGTAAAACCACTATTCAAGGAAAATAATAATATGTTCTCATGTAGACATGCAAATAGTTTAATCTATTTCTAAGTTCTTTACTTAAAGTATGCTACTATTTTTTTTAAACATTTATGTAGTTAGCTAGATCGATGTTATTCCGTCTTGGTGACGCTCAACTGGGAGATATTTTAAAAGGAATATACATCAAAATAAACTAGGTGCATATTTCTACACGACCAACTTTGTATGAACAAATAAAATAGAGTAACACTTGCCGCTTCTTTTAGATAAACCACACGGTAGCTGTTCTCAGGTCCTAAATGGTCCTCAAAAGAATGAAATGTTTCCAACAAATATAAGTAGATATCCTTCATTTATTCTGGAAGCACATTTACTGCATCTTCATCCCACCTGTGTTTCACTATGTCAGAATATAATGCTTATAGTAGAGAAATACTTAAGCTGCAATTATGTTTTTGGAAACTTCATATTCCAATAAATTTGTGTTTCTACCAAATTTTAATACGGTTACTTCCATAATCAATAATGTTTCACATCTGACACAGTAGATCCATGACGTAGTCCCAACTTTCACTCTAATGTTACCACATATATTGATAAACCGTTTCCCATACTAGAACAGAATAATTTAAGGACATATATTTTTATGTATTTTTCCATTATAGACTTATTTAGAGTTTCATATAATATCTATGCTATAGTGTAATTAGCGTGTGATCTACAACATTTATTACATACTTTACATCCTAGTACATATATTAGTACTTCTTTTGTGAAGTGAAACCGTTGTTGTAATACATATAAGGCACATCAAATGTATTAAGATTGCTAATACACCGCCCAAAAGAATCATGGACATCATGAGCATAGAAACAATGCAATGAATACCTCTTAATGCAACAATTCACTTTGTTCTTTTTAGTTTGTATAAATCATTACTAATATTTCTGGCTTCATGCTTAATTCCAATGTATAAATCGTTAGTAATAATTGTCACTTTGTTCTTTGATAGAAAACAAGTCAACTTTCATGTATTGGGATTATTATAAAACCATTATATATTATAACTATTACAAAATAAACTCAGGAAGGGAAGGAGGGTTTGACCTATTAATTGCTTCTGCAAGTTGCATGCTGTCTTCAGTGCTGCTATATGTGTCAAATATGTCATCTATTATAGTCATGAAAGCGGTGACCTTTGTAGCTATTATTCGGGAATAAGAATATTCAAGGTTGTAGCTAGTCCCATTTATCCAAAAATAAGTTTCTACAATTCTGTCTCTTACAAAACTCAACCTTGACTTCATTTTGATCTTATTCCACCACCTTGCATGTGCATAAAAATAAGTCAGTGAAGTTTTTTTATTAGAAAAAGTGAAGAGCAACCTAGATTAATTTCAAAATGAATTAATAATAAAACTTACATTGTGACGTCTTTCAACTCCTCACAAAAATGAAGTTGCAGAATATTAAAATTCAATTTGGCAAGCTCCAATATGGCTTCATTTCGTGTAGCCTTGTTTGTGTAACATGGTAGGTAGCTTCTTGCTTCTAATATCCCAACTCTTCGAAAAGGAGGTGTAAGAAGGGAAGAAGAAACTTCCCCTGCAAATGGTGATTCCAAATTTTCTAATGCCCCGAGGAGGTGTCTTCTCGTGAAAGAGACTGCCATGTCAAATACATCCTCCCCCTTGATACTCAGATGTGCTGCATTATATAAGCTCAACAAACTATTTGTATCCGACTGAACAAAACCTCCTTGTTTGTCTTCGAATTTATGGAATACATCTGCAAATTTGATTGGGAATGGATATCAACAATTTCCATTTCATTGGTAAAAGATAAAAAATTGCTATATAGGTTGTATCAATCTATAAGGTCTTACCAGATGACACATCATATCTATTTTTTCGTAGAAGATAAAACCGAAGCGAAACCAAGTGTAGATTATTATCATCATAATCAGATTTCAAAACAACATCCAGTAGTTGTGCAATCTCATTCTCATAATGGCTGCCCAAACCAAGTCTCTCAATTGTGATTACAAGCTCTAGTATTTTGGGGATTTCATTTGCCTCCTTCATCACCGTTCTTACTTGCTCCAATAGTATTTCCATCCTTTCTCTCATGTGAGCTTGCTGCAAGAACATAACGGCCATTATATATTAATTAATCATGTGGACCCTTAATGTTTCATGTGATTCTGTCATATTAGCCATAATGCTACAGTCGACCAACTGCTATGAATATAAGATGTCAATAGCATGCCTGATTAAGCAAAGAAGAGTAGAAGACCATCTATTCTAAGTTGGATGAATCTTATGTTTAAGTCGATGGTCTTAATCATTTAATCTTATGTAATGAAATTTCTATAGCTACACATTATATATATTATAGCAACTTTACTTCTAGAAATATGCAACGAGGCAAATGCATGGTTTTACAAGTAAAAAATCATACAAATTTATGTAGATCACTACGTTTTATGATATGCTATTTGGTCAATTTAGAAATACTAATTGCTCTCATACAACTGATATATAACATCCCATAAGAAGAAGACAAATACCTGTTAGTACAAATAATGGTGAAATTAATTATACATAATATGGTGTACAACACATATTATGGTAAAAACATTTCCACCATAAATTATTTCTATTTCACATAAAAGTAAATGCAACTCCTACAAAAGTAAAGATGTTCCATTTAGTTAAAAATGGTTTCCACCACATGAAAATGTTTCATAGCATTAACAAAATCCTGAGTGTTTTTGGCAGTTCTTAGGTGGAAACTGCTCGTGATATTAGATCGTCATAGTAGTGCGGATTGTCACATTGAAAAAATAGATCACAATATAGTGTTGCATATCACAAATATTATGTTGTATGTGTACAATGGTGGCATAGTGTGATTGTCATGTTCCCACAAAAGAGTTAATCATATGTTTGACTAAAGTATAACCCAAGTAGTTATTTTAAATTAGGTTGACATGTGCATACATGCATGAGGTTCTCGCATTGGTTCGACACATTTATTTTATTCTTTTTTTTCACAAATAAGCAGATGCCATGCAAAAATGTTTCCCCGAAGGATGTCTGATGTCAAATGATTTTAGTATCGACCAAGATTAATACTCCCTCTCTTCCAGTTTATAAGGCCGACATCTATTAAAACATTTCCAATTTGACCAACGAAATAAGAGAGTTATATGCTATCGATGATATAAGTTTTATTACACATACCTTATAATTATGACACTATTGATGATATAAGTTTTATTGCACATCCTTATAATTATGACATACAATAGTTATATGTTATGATATACTTGTATTTCCTGTTTATATGGCTAATGAAAATATACGATTAATTGCATATTTGAAAGAAGTTTCTAATGATTTATTTTTTATGAAATATACTTCATAATTTGTTAGTCAAATTGATGATCCAGAAATACGTACATGCCTTATAAACCAGAAGGGGCATATAGCTACTGACATGTGCTTTAGGTCCCTGCTTCCTGTAGAGGTTATGAGTCCTCCAAGCAAAGCCAGGACATGACTAGTACCGTTCTTGTTTTAAGTGTTATATCTCTATAGAATTTAGTCGACACGCCTATTTTGTGGAGTGGGGCAAGTGGGTATTTGTAGGTGAGTCTTCCAGGAAACACTGCACAAGATTTGAAGCATCATACCAATTTCAGGTTGCACACAAAACATGATGCTTTTACCTAAATATATATAGTTAGTGTGTGACATTTTAGTATCTAAACTTCTATGCCGTGCTTCTCATTCTACCAGTTTGCTGCATAATTATTACATCAGGTTCCATTATGAGGTTTCAAAAAGGTACTCTATCCCTCCATTCACAACTATAAGATGTTCCAACTTTTTTGTAAATGGATATATACACATTTTTGTGGGTTTGTTCACTCATTTAAGTTTGTATGTGGTTCATGTTGAAATATCCAAAACAGATTATATTTGTGAACCGAGGGAGTATCACTGAAGGGTATGGTAGCCTGATGTTGATGTGTTGTGTTGGACCTCCAGTTCCAGTTAACTAATTTTATTTCCTCATTTATCTTCCATTCGGTTTTATTTCCTTGTTTATCTTGCTTTCAGTGACGTGTCGATTGTCTGGTTTCCCACATCATTTGTAGAACCACTGCATACACTAACCAGACGGTGCTTCATGCATGGAGTTTCGGAGAAGTGGAGCTTGGATATTATGCAGAAATTAAACTTCTACCTCGACATGTTGAGATTATAGAAACAATAGATGGGGAGGTACCGCATATGCAGAAAAAAATATACAATTAATTACGCACTCTGTTGTTCAACTTTGTCTTGATTTAAAACATCTGATGAACAACATCATCTAGAAATATGTCACACAGGCGATATTTCACTGTTTACACAGAAGCTTAAAGATATGAGGATCTTAGACAACGTTGAAGTACAACTGTACAAGTACGAGTATTAACCTGCGCTGAAGATTGTGGCTTGTTTTGAAGGAAGTAATCACCCCACAGAGTCGGATGAAAAGTTGTCCTTGTCTCTTCGCCAGAGCAGTCTGCCTGAATTGCTGCCATTGAACTGTCTGTTTCGTCGGAGCACAGGAGAGGCGTACTTGAAGTACGAAAGTGCTGGTATATATAGAGATACTACTCAAGCCAATTTATACTCTTGTCCTTCTGTTGGTAAAAAGAAACATAAACAATCCATTTCGTTTGCAAGTTGTCAAATCATGCAAATGGAATAAATGAGTATGAACTTAAGAAGAACCGGCTAAGGTCAACTCCATCAAACGACCCCAAACGGACGTCCGTTTTGTTCGGATTCTGTCCGTTTGGGATAGCAATGGGTGGCAAAACGGACATGCCTGTCCGGGTTAAGTTTGAGGCGCCCAACGCGCAGCTCGATCCTCAAAACGTCCGCCTCATTCCCCACATGCGTCCCGCGCCGCTCCGTGCCCGCCCGCGCCGCTCCAAGCCTGCCGGCGCCATGCCGCGCCTGCGCTCGCCTGCGCCCGCCCCCGCCCCTCCCCGCCCGTGCCCGCGCGCGCCCCCACCAGCCTGTGCCTGCGCGCCCCCGCCCGCGCCCGCCCCGCCCCGCCTGCGGCCGCTCGCGCGCTCGCCTGCGGCCACCCGCGCTCGCCCCCGCCCGCGCCAGCCTGCGCCCGTGCGAGCCCGCGCCCGCTCGCCCTCGCCCCCGCAACCACCCGCCGCGCCGTGCTCGCCCGACGGCTGCGGTCACGCCCTCGCCCCCGCCCCGCCCCGGCGCGCCGCGCTCACCCGATGGCCGCGGCTGCCCCCGCCTCGCACGCGTCCCCGCTCGCGCCGCACTCTCCCCCGCCGTGCTCTCCCACGCCGGCCCGCGCCCGCCCCCGCTCGCCCCTGCACCCGCACCCGCCCCGCCCTCGCCCCTGCACCCGCCGCGCGCCCCGGCCCGCGCGCCCTCGCCCCGCACTCGCCTGTTGGCATAAGCTCACCCGTTGCATGGCTGTGTAGGCTAGTCTTTGCTTTATTCTGTTATTGAAATAATGTGTGTGCATGGGAGATTAGACCCGCACATGCACATAGATCATGGAGCGAGTCTAGGTCGTCCACTTCCCCTCTCTCTTCCTGGTTTGTCTCTCCTGGTGGATGATCACGCTGTGGCTCAGGGTCGTGGGATGGCGCGGCCATCTCGGATCATAGCGAGTCCACCGGGAGATAGACTGCTTCTCGTTGTAACCAGCATATAGTGAGGAAACGGAATAACAGAAAAGCTGCGAAGTTTGAGCGGTAGAAAAACTCTCTCTCGCGCGAGTCCAGTTCCTCTCTTCCTCCTCGTCAGATAGGCAACGACAATTGGCATCAGAGCCCCGGGTGTTTGATCCTTGGCGCGGCGGCGGTGTTTGATCCGTCGTGGTGATGTCCGGTGACGAATCAGATGGGAAGAACAAGGGCGGCGGCAAGTCGTCACCGAGGACGCCTTCATCCAAGGCGCCGCTCGCTCGCCTCACCGGCGACGGCAGCGGTGAGTATCGGGTGGTGGAGCGCGTCGTGCGAGAAGAGTCAGGGGCTTCCATGATGCTCACACGCACGAATTATCAGGAGTGGGCGTTGGTGATGCAGGTCAAGTTGCAGGTTGCCCGAGTCTGGTCCGCGGTGACCGACGACGACGCCGACGAAAATGACGACCGGTGCGCGCTGAGCATTATACTCACCGGTGTTTCACCGGAGATGCTGCGCGTGCTGGCCGCCAAGGACACGGCAAAGATCGCGTGGGAGACAATCAAAACCATGCGGATGGGGAGCGAGCGCGCACGCGAGGCCAAGGCGCAAGTGCACCGGCGGGAGTTCGAGGATCTCCGTTTCAAGGACGGGGAATCCATCGAGGACTTCGGGCTGCGGCTCTCCGCCCTCGTCACCGACCTGGAGCTGTACGGCGATCCGGTCACCGAGCACAAGGCGGTGCAGAAGTTTCTTCGTGTGGTGCCGTGTCGCTACCGCCCGATGGCGATGGCGATTGAATCACTGATCGATCTCAAGAGCATGTCAGTGGAAGAACTGGTCTGTCGTCTCTCCGCCTGTGAGGATCACTACGACCTGGATGATGGCTCGCAGGCCACCGGGCGTCTGCTGCTCACACACGAGGAGTGGCTGGCCCGTGAGAAGCTGGGCGGCGGTGGTGGATCGTCGTCTGGTGGCGGCGGCAGCGGCGGCAAGAACAAGTCACCCGCGAAGCCTAAATCTCAGGGCGGCGGCAAGGGCGCGCCCGTGAACGCCGGGGCAGGTGGCTCAGGCGGATCTGGTGGCAAGAAGAAGAAGGGCAAGTGTCATCACTGTGGCATCCCAGGGCACTGGAAGAAAGAGTGTCGTACATGGCTCCGCGAGCAGGAGCAGAAGGGCAAGCCGGAGCAGGCAAACCTGGCACAAGCTGACGCCGAGCACGATCACGGCCTCTACATGGCCGTGGTCACCACCGTCGACACATCACAACTCGTCGCGCCCCAGGAGGTGTATCTAAATGAGGAAAAGGTCCTGCCCGTGCCGTCTCCGGACGGCGTGTGGTTCTTCGACACCAGAGCCAGCATTCACATGACGGGTGATAGGCGTGTGTTCTCGGCGCTGGACGAGACCGTGCGTGGCACAGTGTGGTTCGGCGACGGATCCGTGGTGGCGATACTTGGACGCGGATCTGTGGTCTTCCGTTGTCAGAGCGGAGGCCAGCGCGCGCTCACGGCGTCTTCTTCATCCCAAGCCTACGCACCAACATCGTCTCCATCGGGCAACTTGACGAGGCCGGCTGCATCATCAACATCAGGGACGGCGTCATGGCGGTCCATGACCCGTCACGGCGCGTACTGACGCGCATCAAGCGCTCCTCCAACCGTCTGTACACAGGGGCTCTCGCTGTGGACGCGCTGACGTGTCTGATGGTGATCGGGGACGACGAGGCATGGCGGTGGCACACGCGCATGGGGCATCTCCATTTTCGCGCGCTCCGGGCCATGGCGACCAAGGAGATGGTGCGGGGCATGCCCGTGATTGATCGTATGGAGGAGTACTGTGATGGTTGCGCCCTGGGGAAGCAGCATCGCGCGCCGTTTCCTCAGGCCAGCACGCACCGGGCAGAGCACGGTCTGGAGCTTGTTCACACTGACCTCTGCAGCCCCATCGAGCCCACGACGCCGGGAGGTAACGGGTACTTTCTGCTGGTGGTCGATGATTTTAGTCGATATATGTGGCTCGAGCTTCTGAAATCCAAAGACAAGGCGTACGAGCGCTTCAGAAAGATCCAGGCCACGGCGGAGGCAAAGGGCCAGTGCAAGTTACTTGCTTTCAGGTCGGACCACGGCGGCGAGTTCAACTCCACCGAGTTCAGAAGCTACTGCGAGCAGCGCGGCATCCAACACTTCACCACCGCACCGTACTCCCCACAGCAGAATGGGGTGGTCGAGCGTCGAAACCAAACGGTGGTGGAGATGGCACGTTGCATGATGAAGAGCATGTCCATGCCGGCGCTGTTCTGGGGTGAGGCTGTGCGAACGGCGGTGTATCTCCTGAACCGCGCGCCGACGAGGAGCCTGGATGGTGTCACGCCTTACGAGGCGTGGCATGGCCGTAAACCCGCGGTGCATCACCTGCGCATGTTCGGGTGCATGGTTCACGTCAAGAGCGTCGGGCCCGGCATCACCAAGCTGAGCGATCGCTTGACGCCGATGGTGTTCGTCGGATATGAAGACTACCGCGTCTATGATCCTGCAAGCAAAAAGGTACGAGTGACGCATGATGCAATCTTTGAAGAGAACAGGCCTTGGGCGTGGCGAACTCCGGGCGCGGCCACGGATGCACCGGCACCGGCAACGTTCACCGTGGTCTACACCACGGAACACGGCACTCAGGAGCGGGACGCTGGGATGAATGCAGCGCCCCCAACGCCAAGGAACCCGGCGACACCAGCGTCTTCATTGCCCGGGACTACGCCCTCTGCAACAGCCGGCTCGCCCGCGGCGAGCACGCCCGCGGTGTCCACGCCCGCGACGGCCACACCCAGCACACTTGGCAGAGACATTCGCTGCGCGACGCCTCCCAGCCACGATGAAAATCGCCGAGATGTGGATACTGGCGACATCCGCTATCGCCGTGTCTCTTGCATCATGGATGAGACTAAGGGGGAGGCCGTGTGCGAAGCAATGGAGCAGTGTCTGTTGAGCGCCGAGGAACCAGCCAACATTGGTGATGCGCTCGAAGATACTGCATGGAAGCATGCCATGGATGCTGAGATGGACTCGATCGCTGAGAGCGGCACTTGGGAGCTAACTTCACTCCCTCAAGGGCACAAGGCGATCGGTCTCAAGTGGGTTTACAAGGTCAAGCATGATCCAGAAGGCAAGATCCTCAAACACAAGGCTCGGCTGGTCGCAAAGGGATATGCACAGAGAGAAGGGATAGACTTCGAAGAGGTGTTCGCGCCCGTGGCACGCATGGAGACGGTGCGCTTGTTCCTGGCTCTAGCCACGCACTCTGGGTGGGAAGTACACCATATGGATGTCAAGTACGCATTTCTCAATGGAGAGCTGGGCGAAGAGGTGTATGTGTCACAGCCACCAGGTTATGCAGTAGCTGGGAAGGAATCTCATGTACTGAAGTTGAGAAAAGCTCTCTATGGTTTGCGGCAAGCCCCGAGGGCATGGTATGCCAAACTGGATCGCACTCTCGGCACACTCGGGTTCAGTAGAAGCCCGCTGGAGCATGCAGTCTACAGACGCGGGGACGCGTGCTCATTTCTGATTGTGGGTGTGTACGTCGATGATCTCATCATCACAGGCACTGAAGCGGCTCACATACTGGAGTTCAAGGAACAGATGCAGAAGCTTTTCAAGATGACAGATCTTGGATTACTCAGCTACTACCTGGGCATTGAAGTATCGCAAACTGAGGGAGTGATCACCTTGTGTCAGCGTGGCTATGCTGAAAAGATTCTGGAGCTAGCAGGAATGAGTGACTGCAATCAAAGTCAGACACCCATGGAGTGTAGACTGAAACTGAAGAAAGAAGATGAAGGCAGGGCTGTTGATCAATCTCTGTACCGCAGTGTAATTGGAAGCCTGAGATACCTGGTACACACAAGACCAGATATCACATACGTCGTTGGCATTGTCAGCAGATTCATGGAGAGGCCAACCACAACACATTGGGCAGCAGTGAAACAAATTCTCAAATACATTCAGGGCACTCTGAACTATGGCTGACGTTATGTACGAGGGGGGAGCGGTGAGCTGCTGGGGTATAGCGACAGTGATCATGCAGGCGATCAGGGAGATCGCAAGAGCACGTCAGGAAATGTGTTCTTCCTTGGAGAGAACCCAATCTCTTGGACATCTCAGAAACAAAAGGTAGTGGCAATCAGTTCGTGTGAGGCCGAGTATGTGGCTGCCACAGCGGCAACCTGTCAAGGCCTTTGGCTGAGCAGACTTCTTTGTGAGATGAAAGGAGAAGAGCCAACAAAGTTCAAACTCTTGATCGACAACAAATCAGCCATTGCTTTGGCAAAGAATCCAGTTCATCATGATCGCAGCAAGCACATAGATGTCAAATACCATTTCATCAGGGAGTGCATTGAGCAAGATCAGGTGGAGGTTGATCATGTTCGGACAGACTACCAGCTGGCAGATGTGCTGACCAAGGCGCTCGGGCGTGTGCATTTCGTGGAGATGCGGCAGAAGCTCAGGGTCATGGAGATCAGCGAAGCACTCTGAGCTTAAGGGGGAGAAGTGTTGGCATAAGCTCACCCGTTGCATGGCTGTGTAGGCTAGTCTTTGCTTTATTCTGTTATTGTAATAATGTGTGTGCATGGGAGATTAGACCCGCACATGCACGTAGATCGTGGAGCGAGTCTAGCTTGTCCACTTCCCCTCTCTCTTCCTGGTTTGTCTCTCCTGGTGGATGATCACGCTGTGGCTCAGGGTCGTGGGATGGCGCGACCATCTCGGATCATAGCGAGTCCACCGGGAGATAGACTGCTTCTCGTTGTAACCAGCATATAGTGAGGAAACGGAATAACAGAAAAGCTGCGAAGTTTGAGCGGCAGAAAAACTCTCTCGCGCGCGAGTCCAGTTCCTCTCTTCCTCCTCGTCAGATCGGCAACGACATCGCCGCGCCCTCGCCGCGCCGCGCTCGCCCTGGCCGCGTCCCGCCTCGCCGCGCTCGCCCTGGCCGCGTCCCGCCTCGCCGCTGCCGGCCTCGCGCTCGCTTCGCCCCGCCCGCGCCCGGCCTGCCCCGCGCGTGCGCCGAGCTCGCTGCCACTGCCTCTACCCATCGTCGTGCCCGCTCCTGCTGCTGCTGCGGCATGCTGCTGCAGCGTCGCCAGGATGCGAGAGAGAGAGGAGAGAGAGAAAAGCGGGGTAGGTGGGAGAGAGATTGACATATGGGCCCGGCCGGACACGAGCGGACGAGGACGAGGTTGCTGCGTCCGCTTTCTGTCCGTTTTGGCCCCAAAACGAGACCAATTTTGGTCCAGGAATGAGGTGAAACGGACATGAAACGGACGAAAAAGCAAAATAGGGTCTGCCGCTGGTCATCTGATTTGTCCGTTTTACCTCAAACGGACGGGTGCAGACAGGATAGGGTCGTGCGGTGGAGTTGGCCTAAGTGCGTGTAATCCGATTTCTTTGTTTTGCATGGAATGCAATCCAAGTACTGACCAGTTCTAGGCTTACAGCCATACGTACTTGTGCCACATATTGTAGCCATACACTAGTAATCCAAGTACCTACCGGTTATGGCCATACATACTCGCGCCACTTGTTGTAGCCATACGTACAGGCCCCACTTATGTCCACTTGTTTAGCCATACGATACATTTGTAGAAATCTTCATCTCCAGCAACAAGTCATGAAGTTCGAAGAAAGCCGCCTGATGGGATGCCTCACATTCATTTTTACAGTAGCCAGATCAGCAGCTTACCCCATTAAATTCGCTGCCATATAGACCACTGTCATTACGTCTACCTGTTTAACTACTCCTTCCGATTCATATTATTTGTCGCTCAAACGGATATATCTATCACTAAAATACATTTAGATACATCCATTTAAACGACAAGTAATATGAACAGGGGGAGTATATATTTTTGTTCCCGAAAACAATACAATATATTTTTGGCTTAATTCGGTCAGGCAATTTTTCAAAGTACTAACCAGTTATAGCCATGTGTACCAGAATAGCGACTTACTGTAGCAGTGCACACTATAGCCCCATGTATGTCCACTTGTTTAGCAATATGTACATTTATATACAGGGTCTTCCACAGTCTCTATCATTTTCTTCTCGTTCCCTGGCGGCTGTAACCCTAGTCGCCGCCAGGAGAGACCAGTCTTTCAGCGCCGTCCTTCAGCGGCTCCCCTCCGTCGGCGACCTCGGTCGTCGGTGGTGAGAGGGGTCACCGAATCCACGCGTGTGAATCGTTTCTACTCCTTCTTAGTCTAGGTTTTTAGGTTGTTCATCGTCTTTGCTTCGGTGACCACGATGATGAAGCTGAATAAAGATTCTTCGGATCCTTCCCTGACGAGGCCATCTGTTCTATGGTTGGGGATGGATTTAAAAACCAGTCTATTCAAGTAAGGATGGCGTGGCGACGGCGGCATCCTCGCGGTGGACATGTGTCCTAGGGCTCCGCCGTTGCGACGGCGTTGCTCCAGCACCGGTGCAGAGCTTGGGAGGTGGTCGAGGAGCGGATGCAGATTGTGGTCTGCATCGACGACATCTGGAAGACGGAATGTGTGCTGGGCTCGTGGTTCATGGATGGCATGTATGGTTTCTTCCTTTGACGTCTTAGTCGTGGTGGGGTGCCGGATCTGTAGTTCGATGTCGTGTCCCGGGTGTTGCCCCGGTCTGATTCATTCAACGGCAAGGGCTTCACTTTTGGTGAGCCACCTTGAAGATCTGCAAAGCTGCATATCAGCAATGGAGCCACGTCGATCTCGGGCGAGGAGGTGATTCGTCATTCTTTTCTTTGGTGGTTGCTGTGGTGGTGCCGGAGGCAGGTAATGGGCGTTGATGTCAAGTTCAGAGATGTTCTGCTATCTTTTCAGTTTTGTCATGTCGGTCTTTATATGACTTATACTTTGATTTTTATTATATGAATGAGACACGTATTACCATGCAAAAAAACAATATATACATTTATAAAAGTTTTCCTAGAATAAGTCATGAAATTTCGAGAATGCCGCCTGGTGGAATGGCTTGAATATTTCATTTTGAATAGTAGGATCGCAATAACTTTTTCCATTAAGGTAGCCGCCTTAGACATATGTCATTACACCTACTTCGATACTATATTTTCGCTTGATTCAGTCAAGCGATTTTTCCAAGTACTGACCAGTTACAGTACCCTGAGTTTAATATGAGCCATCTATTTGTTCAGATCCAACGGGCGTGCTTAAATGGTACTTCATTGTAAGCATCGAGGAATATTGCAGCCAAATACCAGGGAGTACCTTAATTCTGAGGGTATATTCATCATGTACAAGAGCTAAACTCGGATCCAAAGTTTGATGACTAGTATGATGCTACTCCGGCGATCAGCTGCAACGAGTTCTTTGATCATGCTCCAACTTATGCACCTTGGATCATGCACTAGTGACTTCTTCGATCATGCATCAACGTATGGTACTTCCTCCCTTGGCGAAGAGAAACACGAAATCATGCAGGCATGAATGATCCAACAAGGATTTCTGAATCACGTTAGTTTACCGTCAATCAATACTGTTGATTGAATATGGACATGGGGGGATTTATGATCAGCAAATTACAGAGGCGGCCCATTTGATTTCAGTAACGCCGACAGATTCGTTTATAACAAAGGAGATCGTTTTGATTTCAGCAACGCCGGCAGATTCGTATATAACAAAGGCGACGGATCTCAGAAACTGAGATGGTGGCGGCTGATTCGGTCGCTGCGGCGGCACCGTAGACACAAGTTGATTGGTGTAGGGTAATCAAACCACCACGGCACCACAATCTATGATTGGTATAGGTTTTCGTTGAATAAATCATGAAATTTCAAGAAAGCCGCCTGGTGGAGTGCCTTGCCCCTTGCATTTTTTTTACCATAAAAGGATCGTAATAAGTTACTCCATTAAATTCACCACCATAGACTTATATAGTTAAGTCTACTTCTTCGCGAAAATGCCTTTTGGAGCTCGGCCTTCATGGACGCCGGTTTTTGAAAAACACAAAATTCATGAAAATTCATATTTTTACAATTCAAAAAATCTGAAAAAAATTATAGATATATATATGGAGGCATAACACACATGTGTGTAAATTTTTAGGACGAAATACGTTGAAATGAAGGCTGTGCAAAAAAGACAAATCTGAGGCTTTTTAACACATGTTACTATTCATCCTCAAAGTCCAGAAATTTATCTTTTTTCTATAGGTCGCATTTTGAAGTATTTCATCTTGAATTTGTACACACACATACATCTCATCCGTGTATAGTTGCATATTTATTTTCAGAATTTTTTCAAGTCAAAAAGTTTGAATTTTGAATTTTTCAAAAATAAACGGTCACCAAAACGCCCTACTCACTTCTTCGATTCTATAATTCTGTTTTGTGGGTCAACAGTTTTTCGTTGCTAACCAGTTATAGCCGCACACACTAGCGTGAATTATTGTAGCCATATGTACAAGCCCTACGTACGGTAACTTGTTTTGGCCATACGTACATTTGTACAAGTCTTCATCGAATAAATTATGACATTTTAAGAAAGCCGCCGGATGGGACGCGACACATACTTTTTTCAGTAGTAGGAACATAGTAACTTATTCCATTAAGTTCGCCTCCATTAAGTTGGCCAATATGGTTCTCAACCATTACGTCTACTTGCTCAACAACACATGTTTGATTCAGTCCAGCAGTACGGACAATACGGAATCTACCCTTGTTTGGTTACGGATCTTCAACAACCATGTTGGCTTTGTCACCATCAAAAACCATTGTTAGAACCAACTTGCTACATAATTTGATCTAGATGACCTTTATTGGTGCTTAATCTAGTATGCTTAAGTAGTTGATCCTCACCACTAGCATGAATTATCGTAGCCATATGTACAAGCCCTACGTATGGTAGCTTGTTTCGGCAATACATACATTTGTACAAGTCTTCATCGAATAAATTATGACATTTCAAGAAAGCCGCCCGATGGGACGCGACACATACTTTTTTCAGTAGTAGGAACAGAGTAACTTACTTCATTAAGTTCGCCTCCATTAAGTTGGCCAATATGGTTCTCAACCATTACGTCTACTTGCTCAACAACACATGTTTGATTCAGTCCAGCAGTACGGACAATACGGAATCTACCCTTGTTTGGTTTCGGATCTTCAACAACCATGTTGGCTTTGTCACCATCAAAAACCATTGTTAGAACCAACTTGCTACATAATTTGATCTAGATGACCTTTACTGGTGCTTAATCTAGTATGCTTAAGTAGTTGATCCTCACTAATTTTACTTATATTAATAAGCATATATGTCACATCACCAATGCCACTACTTTTATTTATCTCAACATGTATAGGAAATGCTACTTATATTATTTGTCTCAGCATGCACACATCCCATTTTATCAACCCCACAATTTTTATTTCTCTCAATATGCATGAGAAATACTACTTATATTCTACAAAGTTGATCCTGGTACTTTTATTTAGACATCTCATTTGTTAGTATCTTAGGTGGTCTTATTAAACATTTTGTGTGATTCATTTTAGCACAACATTTAACATGACACAATATCATGCTATGATACCAATGCCCTCTATTTCCTCATTTAATGTTGTGACAACTGATATGTCTCCAACGTATCTATATTTTTTTATTGTTCCATACTGTTATATTACCATTCTTGGATGTTTTACATTTATTTTATAGCAACTTTATATCATTTTTTGGGACTAGCCTATTGACATAGTTTCCAGTGCCAGTTGCTGTTTTTTGCTTGTTTTTTACTTCGCAGAATATCCATATCAAACGGAGTCCAAACGCAGCGAAACTTTTTGAAGATTTTTTTCTGCCTAGAAGACAACTTGGAAGACAAGGAAGTGACGAGGGGAGGCTTGTGGGGCCCACAATCCACCTGGGTGCGCCAGAGGCCCCTAGCGCTCCTTGATGTGTGGTGGGGCCCATGGAGGTCCTTTCCACCGCCTCTCAGCTCTATAAATACCCAAATATTTCAGAAACCCTAAGGGAGTCAATGGAACACAATTTTAGCTGTCGCAAGTTCCAGAACCATGAGATCCAATCTAGAGCCCTTTTTCGGCACCTTGCTGGAGGGGAACACGATCACGGAGGGGTTCATCATCCTCATTAGCTGGTGCTCCTCCGATGATGCGTGAGTAGTTTACCACTGACCTACGGGTCCGTAGGTAGTAGCTAGATGGCTTCTTCTCTCTTTTTGATTCTCAATACAATGTTCTCCTCGATGTTGTTGGAGATCTAATTGATGTAATGACTTTTTGCGGTGTGTTTGTTGGGATCCGATGAATTGCGAGTTTATGATCAGTTATATATATGAATATTATTTGAGTATCTTTGATCTCTTATATGCATGATTATTATAGCCTCGTATTTCTTCTCCGAAACTTTGGTTTAGTTAGGCTAACTTGATTGATTCTTCTTGCAATGAGAAGAGATGCTTTGTGATGGGTTCGATCTTGCGGGTTCTCGGGCAGTGATAGAAGGGGTAGCGAGGCACGCATGTATCGTTGCTATTAAGGATAAAAAGATGGGGTCTATTCCTACATGAATAGATCTTGTCTACATCATGTCATCCTTCTTATTGCATTACTCCATTTCTCCATGAACTTAATACACTAGATGTGTGCTGGATAGCGGTCGATGTGCGAAGTAATAGTAGTAGATGCGGGCAGGATTCGGTCTACTAATCTTGGACGTGATGCCTATATACATGATCATTGCCTTGGATATTGTCATAATTATTTGCTCTTCAATCAATTGCCCAACAGTAATTTGTTTACCCACCGTATGCTATTTTCTCGAGAGAAGCCACCAGTGAATTCTACGGCCCCCGGGTCTGTTTTCCATCATATTGTTTTCGGATCTATTATTCCAAAAACCCTAAAATACCTTGCTGCACTTATTTATTTATTTATTTATTTTGTGTTTTATTCAGATCTATTTATCAAATATCATACAATTTAATCTATCTCAATACCGTGGAGGGATTGACAACCCCTCTTACGCGTTGGGTTGCAAGTATTTGTTATTTGTGTGCGGGTACCGTTTATATAGAGTTGCTTGATTCTCCTACTGGATTGATAACCTTGGTTTCATAACTGGGGGAAATACTTATCGTTGTTGTGCTGCTTCATCCCCTCCTCTTCGGGGAAATACCAACGCAGATACAAGCAATCAACAACCCAGCAATATGCCTACATGGCATTGCATGTGGTTGCATTATATGATGTCATGATATATACCCCACTGTGAGAGGTCTTATCTTAACATGCATACATGCCAACTCATCAACGTCAATGTCTGTATATTTTTCTTTCACGGTTGTTTCCAAAATTGTTTGCTCAAGATTACCATGCAAACTACATGATTGGTGGTGATGCAATGAAAATGACTTTGGAAGTCTTCATGAAGACGGCGAAGGATAGATGGACGACCATCACAAAGGGTTGGACTATGTGTGCCTTCGGCAGGGCGGAGGGCACAATATGGGCATTCCGCTTCGCCTTCTTTGGCAACTAGAATATTTTCCGCCTCTCACTTTACCGTCTTTAATACTACGGTGGTTCATCATTGCTTATTTGGTGCTTCAGTAATTCTTGAACATATGCTGCCTGTTAATCGAATTATGCATTGGTTGTTGAACCTTTGTAAATAGGGTATGTATATATGATGGATATGAAATAAGTAATTGCCTACTTTCAAATTCAAATTTTGAAGAATTTTAAATTGCAGGGATTAAATTAGGGAGAAAATGTTGGGGAACGCAGTATTTCAAAAAAATTCCTACGATCACGCAAGATCTATCTAGGGATGCATAGCAACGAGAGGGGAGAGTGTGTCTACGTACCCTCATAGACTGAAAGCGGAAGCATTAAGTACCAAACGCACGGCACCTCTGCGGTCTCGTTCAGCTCAGTGATGTCCCTCGAACTCTAGATCTATCTGAGGCCGAGGGAGAGTTTCGTCAGCACGACGGTGTGTTGACGGTGCTGATGAAGTTACCGACGCAGGGCTTCGCCTAAGCACTACGACAATATGACCGAGGTGGAAATCTATGGAGGGGGGCACCGCACACGGCTAAGAGATCAACTTGTGTGTCTATGGGGTGCCCCTTTCCCCCGTATATAAAGGAGTGGAGGAGGGGAGGGCCGACCTCCTATGACGCACCCAAGGGGGGGATTCCTACTCCTAGTAGGAGTAGGTTTCCCCCCTTCCCTAGTTGGAGTAGGAGAAGAAAGAAGAGGGAGAGGGGGAGAAGGAAAGGGGGGCCGGCCCCCTTCCCAATTCGGATTGGGCTTGGGGGGTGCGCGCCTCCCACTTGGCCGCCTCCTCCTCTCTCCCACCATGGCCCATTAAGGCCCATTAACTCCCCGAGGGGTTCTAGTAACTCCCCGAGGGGTTCTAGTAACCCCCCGGTACTCCGGAAAATGCCCGAACCTATGTGAAACCTTTCCGGTGTCCAAACATAGCCTTCCAATATATCAATCTTTATGTCTCGACCATTTCGAGACTCCTCGTCATGTCCGTGATCACATCCAGGACTCCAAACTATCTTCGGTGCATCAAATCACATAACTCATAATACATATCATCATCAAACGTTAAGCGTGCGGACCCTACGGGTTCGAGAACTATGTAGACATGACCGAGACTCATCTTCGGTAAATAACCAATAGCGGGACCTGGATGCTCATATAGGTCCCTACATATTCTACGAAGATCTTTATCGGTCAAACCGCATAACAACATACGTTTGTTCCCTTTGTCATTGATACGTCTCCAACATATCTATATTTTTTTATTATTCCATACTATTAGATTACCCATCTAGGATGTTTTATATGCATTTATAAGATATTTTATATGATTGTTGGGACTAACCTATTAACCTAGAGCCCAGTGCCAGTTTCTGTTTTTTCCTTGTTTTTGAGTTTTACAGAAAAGGAATACCAAACGGAGTCCAATTGACGTGCCAATTTTTGATGATTTTTATGGACCAAAAGAAGCCCCCGGAGTAAAAGAGTTGGGCCAGAAGAGTCTCGGGCCGTCCACGAGGGTGCGCGGCGCGCCCTACCCCCCGGGCGCGCCGCCCTATCTCGTGGACGACTCGGGGACCCCCCCTGACTTGTTCCTGACGCCAAAAATTCCTAAAATACTAAAACCTCCTAAAAATAACCTAGATCGGGAGTTCCGCCGCTGCAAGCCTCCGTAGCCACCGAAAACCAATCTAGACCCGTTCCGGCACCCTGCCAGAGGTGGGATCCCTCTCCGATGGCCATCTTCATCATCCCGGCGCTCTCCATGACGAGGAGGGAGTAGTTCATCCTCGGGGCTGAGGGTATGTACCAGTAGCTATGTGTTTGATCTCTCTCTCTCTCTCTATCTCGTGTTCTTGATTCGGCACGATCTTGATGTATCGCGAGCTTTGCTATTATAGTTGGATCTTATGATGTTTCACCCCCTCTACACTCTTGTAATGGATTGAGTTTTCCCTTTGAAGTTATCTTATCGGATTAAGTCCTTAAGGATTTGAGAACACTTGATGTATGTCTTGCATGTGCTTATCTGTGGTGACAATGGGATATTCACGTGATCCACTTGATGTATGTTTTGGTGATCAACTTGCGAGTTCCGTGACCTCGTGAACTTATTCATAGGGGTTGGCACACGTTTTCATCTTGACTCTCCGGTAGAAACTTTGGGGCACTCTTTGAAGTTCTTTGTGTTGGTTGAATAGATGAATCTGAGATCGTGTGATGCATATCGTATAATCATACCCACGGATACTTGAGGTGACATTGGAGTATCTAGGTGACATTAGGGTTTTGGTTGATTTGTGTCTAAAGGTGTACCAGAAAAAGGTCTTGATAACCCACAAGTATTTCTACAATCCACAACTACCCACTAGCATGACTATAATATCACCATCTTTATATCGCAAAACTATTGCAAGGAATCAAACATATCATATTCAGTGATCTACAAGTTTTATGTAGGATTTTATGACTAACCATGTGAATGACCAGTTCCTGTCATCTCTCTAAATAGATATAAGTGAAGCAAGAGAGTTTAATTCTTTCTACAAAAGATATGCCCACGCTCTAACAAATATAAGTGAAGCAAAAGAGCATTCTACAAATGGCGGTTTTCTATGTAAAGAGAAACGGGCAATCCAAACTTCAAATGATATAAGTGAAGCACATGAAGCATTCTATAAAGCCATACTCAAAAGATATAAGTGAAGTGCAAAGAGCATTCTATAAATCAACCAAGGACTATCTCATACCAGCATGGTGCATAAAAGAAAAATGAAAACTAAATGCAAAAGACGCTCCAAGATTGCACATATCGCATGAATGAAACGAATCCGAAAACATACCGATACTTGTTGAAGAAAGAGGGGATGCCTTCTGGGGCATCCCCAAGCTTAGACGCTTGAGTCTCCTTGAATATTTACTTGGGGTGCCTCGGGCATCCCCAAGCTTGAGCTCTTGCCTCTCTTCCTTCTTCTCACATCGAGACCTTCTCGATCATCGAACACTTCATCCACACAAAACTTCAACAGAAAACTCGGTAAGACCCATTAGTATAATAAAGCAAATCACTACTCTAAGTACTGTTACAAACCAATTCATATTTTGTTTTTGCATTGTGTATACTGTAGTATAACTTTTTCATGGCTTAATCCACTAATATAAATTGATAGTTTTATCAAAACAAGCAAACTATGCATCAAAAACAGAATCTGTCTAAAACAGAACAGTCTGTAATAATCTGAACATTCACCATACTTCTGATACTTGAAAAATTCTATCAAAATTAGTAAAAATAAAAAATTTGTATAGGAAGACAGTTAAAAAAGAATCAGAACCACTTGACATTCCATCAAAAAATGTAAAATTGCGCACTACAGCCAAAGTTTCTGTCCTGCACCGTACAAAACATCAAGCAAATGTAAACATCCTAAAGGCAAACCTTGGCACATTATTTTTATAATACAATGGAATTCTACAAGGGGATAATTACTTCTATTGAAAAGTTTCTGTAATCAAGATTCACAAAGTTTCCGTGAGCATGAACAAAGTTCAAGGCTAGCTCCCACTTCAACAATGCTTGTCTCTTTCACTTCCACTTTCCTTTTTGAAAAAGTTTTGGTTCCCCTCTTTATTTTTGTTGTTTTTAAACTATATAAAAGCACTCAACAGAAATAAATGACTCTCTAAAACTTCCGAGTTGTCTCCCTGGAAGCACTTTCTTTAAAGCCATTAAGCTAGGCATATAGTGCTCAAGTAATGGATCCACCCGGATCCCAAGGTATATCAAAGCCAACTTTAATTAACAATGATTTGTAATTTAGTGGTGAGCACAAGGTAACATATATCATGTAATGACGAAGTCTAACTCTCTTCCTATGCATCGGCATGTCATAAAAGAACAATTCATGCACACATAGTAAAGGCCAATGCATAGTATAAACAATTTTTTGCAATTTTATCATGTGGGAAACATAGAGAGGTGGGGATATAGTTCCTCTCTCATAATAATTGCAAGTAGGAGCAGCAAGCACATGCATATTATATTCATCAAAATCATCATGTGCAACAGTAAAAGGCAACCCATCGATATAATCCTTAATAAGAGCAAACTTCTCCGATATAGTGTAGTTTGGAGAATTCAAAAAGATAATAGGACTATCATGTGTGGGTGCAATAGCAACAATTTCATGTTTAACATGAGGAACTATAGCAAGTTCATCTCCATAAGCATAATTCATATTGGCATCTTGGCCACAGTCATAGCAAGCATCATCAAAAATGGATATTTCAAGAGAATCAACGGGATCATAACATTCATCATGGCAATCATCCTTCGGTAACCACGAAGGAGAATTAAACAATGTATGAGTTGAAGAGTTACTCTCATTAGAAGGTGGGCACGGGTAGCTAATCCGCTCTTCTTCCTTTTGTTCTTCGCTCTCCTCCTCATCTTTTTCATCCAATGAGCTCAAAGTTTCATCAACTTCTTCTTCCATAGATTCCTGCAAAATATTAGTCTCTTCTTGGAAAGCGGAGACTTTCTTAATAAGCGCATTAATTTCGTAATTGTATTCATAATTATCATAACAATATTTTAGGATAGCTAAATTTTTAGGTCTATAAACAACATCATCAAAATCTTCAAACTCTTTAAACATAAATTCAATTTCATAAGCACCCATAAAAGCAACAAATTCTTCTATTTGTTCCACATCATAGTAATCATATATACCATTAGAATAAGAAGCCACTACAAAAAAAAGACACGTCAGTGACATTTTGGGCCGAACGAAAATTTTTTCTATCATACATATGACACTTCTATGACGATAATTGTGACAAAACCCGGTATCATCATAGATGTGGTGGGCTCCTACTTCTATGACAAAAATTCATGACAGAAAATGGGCTTTTCGTCCTGGGCGGGCCGGAGACGCAGCTGCATGACATTCTTTGGGCCGTCCATGACGGAAAAAACCGTGGTAGAAGCGAGGGCGAGGAAAATGTCGGGGAGTTCCCGGTTACGGTGGGAAGTCGGGGGGCGAGCAATGCGCGCTTCTCTCGTACACGTACGCGCATATGTGCGAGGCGTTGGCTCTAACTGAACCCGAGCGAGGCGTTGGGCTCTAACTGAACCCGAGCGATTGCACTGCAGGCTACGCGTTACTGAATCCGAGCGATCGATCGATGTTTTTTAACTGAACCTGATCGAGCGATTCCTTCACTACTGCTGCTAACTGAAGCTGATCGATTGGATGAACAATGAGCGTTGCGGGGGGGTGGATGAACAGTGAGCGGTGGCGTTGCCTCTGGATGAACAGGACCCCGTGGTGTGGTGGAGGGCTGGATGAACAGTAGATGGTGGAGGGGTGCCCGTGGAGGGGTGGATGAACAGGACCCCGTGCTGTGGAGGGCTGGATGAACAGTAGACGGTAGGGGGTGCCCGTGGAGGGGTGGTTGAACAGGACCCCGTGGTGTGGAGGGCTGGATGAACAGTAGACGGTGGAGGGGTGCCCGTGGAGGGGTGGTTGAACAGGACCCCGTGGTGTGGAGGGCTGGATGAATAGTAGACGGTGGAGGGGTGGTTGAACAGTAGCCGGTGGAGTAGCGCGCGGTGGAGGCTGGATGAACAGGAGCCCGTGGATGAACAGTCGCGGGTGGAGGCTGGAGGAGGTCGACGGTGGATGAACAGAAGCTCGTGGAGGCTGGAGGGGGTCGACAGTGGAGATGAACAGTATCCCATGGAGTCCCGTTTTGCGGTACGCCACACCCCTCCTGATGAACAGGGCCCCCGTTTCGACCGTAGGAGGTCCGTTTCCTCCGTTTTGCGGTACGCCAGACCCCTCCCGATGAACAGGATCCCATTTCGAACGTGGCCAGTCGAACACAAGGCTGTTTCCTCCGTTCTGCGGTACGCCAGGCCTCGTTTCCATCGCCTGTTCCATCCAAGCCCTCCCAATGAACACGACGCATTCTGTTGCCTCCCCATGAACACGACGCATTCCGTTGCCTCCCCATGAACACGAGCATTCCGTTGCCTCCCCATGAACACGACGCATTCCGTTGCCTCCCCATGAACACGACGACGACGCTGTTTCTCCGTTCCGACCCAGCCATGTACACGAGCCCTCGCCGTACGTATGCGTGAGTAGGCGTTCGAGACCCCGCTCGTATGTACACATACGTGGCCGTATTTTCTTTCTTGCACCCTGTCCGCCTCTACTACGACACGTGCGCGCCTCTACATCGACCAATATATATGTACGTACACGTTCGCGACCAGAATGACAACGCTACGTACGCTTCGACTAGGTGGGTCCCGACTGTCAGGCACTTCCTTACGTGCGAAGATGTAGCTGGTGGGTCCCAGCAATCAGGGGGTGAAATACGGTGGCCCATCCGGTGGGTCCCCGCTGTCAGGTGGAGAAATAATTATTTTGCACGTAATAAGGAGGCACTTCCTTGCTGCGGCCGTGGACCCAGCTGTCAGCCTCTCCACGTGCAGTCCACGTCCGATGGAAGCCGTTCCTTGACCACGTTGACCACGCCGCGCCGAGAGCACCATGGCGGTGGACGACGGTGAGGCCTAGGAAGGGGACGACGCGGAGCCGAGGAAGACGCGATAGTGGATGCCCACGCGTAGAGGAGTATGAGGGTTCACTGGTTCGCTGCGGTGTGAGGCTGCCGTCGTCGCAGAATAACAGGGGGTGTGGTAGGGGGCGGTGAGGCCTCCGCCGCATTGCAGCCAGCCACGGGTGGCAGCACAAGGCACGACCGGCGTTGGTTTGGGCGGCTGGAGCAAGAAGACCAGAGGTTGAAGAAGCACTACGGCCGTTGGATGAACATCGTACGGTCACTAGAGCTAGAATCGTGCATATTGACTAAGTTGACAAAGCCCTCCATCCCCGTCAACTTAGTAGGCCCACAAGTCAGCCTGCCACTATACTGGGTCCCAGCTAACAGGGGGAGTATTCATTTTTTGTGCGTAATAAGGAGGCACTTCCTTGCGTGCGAAGATATAGCTGGTGGGTCCGAGCTGTCAGCGGCGGTAACGTTTTTTTCGTGAAATACAGAGGCCCTTTCGGTGGGTCCCTGATGTCAGGTGGAGCAATCATTATTTTGCGCGTAATAAGGAGGCATTTCCTTGCGTGCGGCCGTGGACCCAGCTGTCGGTCTTTCCACGTAAAGTCCACTTCAGATGCATGTCGGTCGTTGACCACGTTGACCAGGCCACACCGAGAGCACCAGGGTGGTGGACGACGGCGAGGCCTAGGAAGGGAATGACACGGAGGCAGGGAAGACTCGGTAGTTGTTTCCCACACGGAGGGGAGTACGACTGTACGAGGGTTTACTGGTTCGTCTGCCATCGCCGGAGAATAACAGCAGGTGTGGGTGAGTAGAGGGATGGCTAGGCCAGCGATGGGAGTATGGTGGGGCGGTGAGGCCTGCGCGGCAGCAGAGCCGGCCGCGGGGAGGAGGGAGCAGGCAGTCCCGCCGGCGCCTGTTTGAGCGGCTGGAGCAGGAAGAGCAGAGATTGAAGAAGCACGACGACCGTTGGATGGCCATCCAACAGTCACTGCTTGTGCGTCAACCTTTTTTTAGGAAAGCCTCAAATCTGTGGAAAACAACATACAGCCCATCTGCCATTATTTCTAATAATTTACAGCTCATTTGCTAATTATTAAGGGTTTTTTGGAGCCCATATTCTTTTTGTTAGCATTACAGCCCATATTGTGGCCACGGTTAAAAAATTATACGAAATTTTGCATATTTCGGTGCGGTCCGAACTGTTTTTAATCCCGAAATTTCGACTCACATTCAAACTGATTTTAAAAATAAATGTATATCAATATAAAATCCAATAAATTCTCCACGCACAAAAATTAATGTAATTTCAAATCTCGAAATGAAAAAAAAGATATTTAAAACTAATTGCTGGATTGATGTGTTTTAAAAATGAACAGTCCATTTCTCATTACTGATGGGCCATTTTCTCGGCCAGCCGAATGAAAGCTCTCCTCGTCTTGAAAGATTTGCAGCCCAACAGGCCTGACAAAGCGACTTACTTGGCAAATCACAAAAAAACTGGGCTGTGGCCGTGGACCCAGCTGTCAGCCTCTCCACGTATAGTACTCTTCCGATGGAATGTCGTTGACCACGTTGACCACGCCGCGCCAAGAGCACCAAGGCAGTGGAAGACGGCGAGGCCTAGGAAGGGGAAGACGCAGAGCCGGGGAAGACGCGGCAGTGGATGCCCACACGGAGAGGAGTACGAGGGTTCACTGGTTTGGCTGCGGTGTGAGGCTGCCGTCGCCGCAGGGCCTGGCTAGCGGTGGGAGTAGTAGGGGGCGATGAGGCCTTATCGGCAGCACAGCCGGCCACTGGAGGCAGGAGCAGGCGGTCTCCCCGGCGCTGGTTTGGGCGGCTGGTGCAAGAAGAGCAGCGATTGAAGAAGCAGCAGGACCGTTTGATTCAAATCCAACGGTTACTGCTGCTAGAATCGTTTGTTGACTAAGTTGACAAGCCCTGCGTACGCGTCAACTTAGTAGGCCCACAGGTCAGCCTCCCAACCGGTGCGCCCCAGATGTCAGTGGGAGGAATCATTTTTTTCACGTAATAAGGAGGCAGTTGATTGCGTGCGGCCAGGCCAGCGGAGGGAGTAGGGTGGGCCGGGGAAGCCTGCGCGGCATCACAGCGGGCCACAAGAAGAGGGAGCAAGCAGTCCCGCCGGCGCTAGTTTAGGCGGCTAGAGCAGGAAGATCAGAGATTAAAGAAGCACGTCGGCCGTTGGATGGACATCCAACACTAACTGCTGCTAGAATCATGTGTTTACTGACAAAGCCTTGCGTAAACAAGTCAGCCTTGAAATATGTGGCGTGTACAGCCATTTGCTATTATTTTCATAATTTTTACTCATTTTCTAATTCATATGGAATTTATTGCACCCTGTTTTCCATTTTTAGAATTGCTGGCCATTTTCTGGTCAGTACCAGGGTCAAAAAATTAACTAAATATATGGGAAATTTTGAAATTTCGCAAATTTTTGCTGGGCAACGAAATATTCTTAATCCAATAATTAATAGCCATACTAAAACAAATTTAAAAATAAATTAGTAATATGTCATGTTAAATCCAATGAAATGCGTATAAGATATCAGTGAAGAACAAAAACAAAAAAAGAAACTTATATCCCATTTGCTATAATTTTTTTGGAATTTTCAACCCCTTTTGATATTACTTTTAACAGACATTGACCATACTCTTAATCCAGGCTGGAATGCATCCCTCCTCGTCTTGAAAGAATTGCAGCCCAGTAATTCGTAGAAAACAAATAGGCCTAGCTTGGGTATTCTTCAAAAAGAAATACTGGGCTACCTATTTTCCCAAAGAACTGGTGCATGAGCATTTAGCTTTATTTATTTATTTATTTACTTATTTATGTTTTGGGGACCATGAGCATGTACCTGGGCCGGATTCATGTGAGAGCCTCCCTTCCAGTTAATTATGGGCTTCTCTATTGGGCCTTCATCAGTGGGTTGCATGTTATCAACAAGTGAAAAATGTGTTCCGAGTTTCAAAAAAAATGTGTTCCATATGATAAATAGTATGCGCTACGTACGGTACGGGGCACTAAAGGATCGAACCGTGCAACGACTTCCAAAACATTGTGTTTGTCATTCTAACAACACATTTATTCAACCAACAGACGAAATATACTACTGATTGTACATTGAAAACAGCAGCAGCAACAGCAACCAGGGCTGGGGGTGCAACAAAAGTAGTAACCAGGGCTGGGGGAGATCGCGGACGTCACGAGGAGTTCCGGAATGGTCCGGAGGTAAAGAATTATATATAGGAAGTGCTATTTCGGCCATCGGGACAAGTTTCGGGGTCACCGGTATTGTACCGGGACCACCGGAAGGGTCCCGGGGGTCCACCGGGTGGGGCCACCTGTTCCGGGGGGCCACATGGGCTGTAGGGGGTGCGCCTTGGCCTACATGGGCCAAGGGCACCAGCCCCAAGAGGCCCATGCGCCTAGGGTTTCAAGGAGGGAAGAGTCCCAAAGGGGGAAGGCACCCCTAGGTGCCTTGGGGAGGAGGGATTCCTCCCCTTGGCCGCACCCTCCTAGGAGATTAGATCTCCTAGGGCCGGCTCCCCCCCCTTGGCCCTCCTATATATAGTGGGGAGATGGAGGACTTCTTACCTTGATCTTTGGTGCCTCCCTCTCCCTCTCCAACACCTCCTCCTCCTCCATAGTGCTTGGCGAAGCCCTGCCGGAGTACTGCAGCTCCATCAACACCACGCCGTCGTGCTGCTGCTGGAGCCATCTCCCTCAACCTCTCCTTCCCCCTCTCCCTCTCCAACACCTCCTCCTCCTCCATAGTGCTTGGCGAAGCCCTGCCGGAGTACTGCAGCTCCATCAACACCACGCCGTCGTGCTGCTGCTGGAGCCATCTCCCTCAACCTCTCCTTCCCCCTTGCTGGATCAAGAAGAAGGAGACGTTACGCTAACCGTACGTGTGTTGAACGCGGAGGTGCCGTCCGTTCGGCGCTAGGATCTCCGGTGATTTGGATCACGTCAAGTACGCCTTCCTCATCCCCGTTCTTTGAACTCTTCCGCGCGTGATCTACAAAGGTATGTAGATGCAATCCAATCACTCGTTCCTAGATGAACTCCTAGATGGATCTTGGTGAAACCGCAGGAAAATTTTTGTTTTCTGCAACGTTCCCCAACAACTACGTGCATATATTCCCGTCATGGGAAGATTATTGTGAAGACAAACACCATTTTCACATCTTCTTGTCCAACTTACGTGTAAGTGCTATTATTCATGGTTATTATTTTCCTGTTTTCTGCTGATTGAACACATCAATGATTTACATTACATTGTTGTAACTAGGCGAGGGTCAATCTGGATAGTCATGACGAGCAAAGCTTGCTTGTGCTTTTCAAGGAAGCATTGCAGCAGTATCGGTGTTACCTGGGGAAATCACACTTTGATGGCAAGTCTATAAATGAATTTCCGGTGAAGTCTCCTGTGCTAAATTTAGAAGACATTGAAGGGAAAAACCTTGTTATGCACTGGTCTCGTTCCCGGGATGAGGTATTGTCTATGAAATCACATGACAATTTAAACTTCTAGTTTTCCGCATGTGCCTTACGGATCTTTTTTGCAGGAAATCTGCTCGAAGAAGAATTCTAGTTTGACAAGAACGACAGGATATCGCAAATATGCTGCCCGCTGCTTTGCTCTTGTTAGTACCTGTTGTCCTGTATCACTGTACTTGCATACATACCTGGTTTATTATGTGATAGCAGTATGCATGATAGCTTGCTTATCAATTGTTCGCTCCAAATTATCTGATCTGTATGAATGGTTACATTAGTATAGAATATATCCAATGCGGATGTTTTTTTAGCTCTGCATTGTTCTTGTAAGTACATGTTGTCCTTTATCAGTGTACTTATAATGATAGATAGTTGCTCATGTACCATCACTCTGCAGCTTATTTTCCTTTGCCCTCCATTTTCTACACATCAGATCTATATTTACTCTTACCATAAGGTTGGTACTTAAGAAGTTTAGCTGTGCATTGCTCTTGGCTGTACCTTTTGCCTGTATCACTGCACTTACATTTATAGCTACTTGGTTATATAGCATCACTCTTCATCTTATGTTAAATATTCTCCATTTTTCGTATATTATCACATCTATATTTATTCTTAACAAAATGTAGAATAAAGGCAATGCTTTTGAAGAAGATTCTGTGGTAAACTTCTTGAATTGTACATTGAAAACAGCAGCAGCAACAGCAACCAGGGCTGGGGGTGCAACAGAAGTAGTAAGCAGGCCAGAAGAGTGAAGACGCATCTCTCTCTTCCAAAACCAAACATCAGCCATCATTACAAAAGGGCTACCAAAAAGAACAAGTGTATGCATCAAACTAAATAAAGATCCTACTACACCAAGTGTATGCATCTAACTAACTGTCTTAGTTAGACGTTACTATTTATTTATTTTCGAAACGAAGGCAAAAGAACTGCCTCGTCGATTAATTAAGAAGAAGAGAATTGCCCGGTTAATCTACGGAAAACCGGGCTAAAACCAAAGACGTTACTATTTATTAAGCTGCAGTGGAGTCGCAGATGGAGAGGAGTGGGAAACTTCACTAGTTCGGGTGCGCGGCAGCACAGCCGCGGTGCCGCCCACGGGAGACAGGAACAAGAACAGAGGTTGAAGAAGGAGCACGGCTGTTGGATTAACATCCAACGGTCCATCTGCTAGAATCATTTGTTGATTAAGTTGACAAAGCCGTGCGTACACGTCCGCTTAGTAGGCCCACAAGTCAGTCACCAAATATGACGGGTCTCAGCTGTCAATGGGATGAATAATTTTTTCGCAAAACAAGGAGGCACTTCCTTCCGTGCGAAGATACAGCCGGTGGGTACCAGCTGTCAAGTGGAGGAAACATTTTTTCAGCTTAATAAGGAGGAACTTTCCTTGCGTGCGACCATGGACCTCGTGGGTCCCAGCCGTCAGGCTCTCCACGTAAAGTCCTCTTCCGATGACTCTCGTTTGTTGACCACGCCGCACCGGACGTAGCGAGGCGGTGGACGACGGCGAGGCCCCGGGCGGGAACGACTCGGAGATGGGAAAACGCGATAGTGGAGACGCAGATTGAGAGGAGGAGAAGGGTTATAACTGGTTCTGTTGCGGCGTGGGGTTGTAGTCTGTGGAGAATAACAGGAGATGTCGAGGGGTGGAGGGATAGCCTGGCCGACGGTGGGGTAGCGCTTCGCAGCGATGCGTGCTAAGCAGAGCCGCTAGCCGCCAGAGGCCGGACCAGGCAGTCCCGGCGATGCTGGAGGAAGAAGACGAGAGATTGAAGGTGCATGCCGGCCGTTGGATATAAATCCAATGGCTGTGGATGACACAATCATTTGTTGACCAAGTTGACAACGCCCTGCGTAGGCTTCGACCTATTGGCCCACATGTCAGCCTACAAAAATGTGGCATATATTTAACCCATATTTTCTAGAATGTACAGTCCATTTGCTGGGCTGGGTGAACAAATAATTTCGCGTCAATCAGACCCATTTATATTTTCTAAGAAATCCCAGCCCATTTGTACTTCCTTGAAATACACGTATTAAGTGGGTTCGTTATATATACTCTCTCTGTTCGGAAATACTTGTCATCAAAATGGATAAAAGGGATGTATCTAGATGTATTTTAGTTTTAGATACATCCCTTTTTGTCCATTTTGATGACAAGTATTTTCGGAGGGAGAGAGTATAATGTTGTGTTAGAAGGAGCAATTAATATCAAAGAATAAACCGGAGAGGCACATTATATATATATAATTAAGAAATTAGTGAGTTATTGCTCAAAATAAAAATGAGCGCGTTATTATTAAATTGGTCCTTAAAATCTTCGCAAGCTTTTGTACGCAATCACCAGGATTTTCCTTCCTGTGAGTCAAAAACAACCAGGATTTTCCTTGCCAACTTCCATTAAACATTTACTTTTATAAGTTGGGATGTTTTTTATAATTTATATATAAGTCTCTATAAAATATACAATAATAGTAATAATATAAATATAATAATGTGGTTAGAAGGGAATACATAAATTGGACACATCATTACTTTTATAAGAGACCTGCGTTTTATACCCCATAGTAGGCATACTAACAAGTTCACACACAAATACAACAGAAAAGGTAAACATTCATATCAAACTCAGGTTCACAGGACACGTTCATATCCATAGCCAACATTCACAATCAACAACTCAAAAAATTTATATATACACAAGCTCAGCATATCTATGCATCCAAATGATTGATAGATCACACGACAATATTCATACATAATTTACAAAAAGATTCAGATATACACATGTTCAGTATGTTTATGCATCCAAATGATTGAGATCACAGCCAATATGATCCATGGAGAGCTGGCATGTACGTGATCGATAGGCTTTCAATTACTAGCGGCAATACAACACCGTAATTTCCAGCCAGTTCCACTTTCCCGATTTATATATCTTGGTTATGGTATACCCCTGTTATGTACACTATGATCTGCCTAGTTGCTGTGTGCTCTTGTTATCATGGTTTGGCAATAAACTCTCTACACAGTATATTATGAACCTATCATCTGCCAGCTATCCTTACTTCTGGAGCCTATTTTTTTGTGTACTTGTGCCAGATTATATAAATGCACGCACCATATTACAGCACACATGAGCTCTCTCATCAGAATCTAGTGATAGCACACAAGCGTTTACAGGGGCGCCCCTATATTAGAATGTCATCTGCATTACAAAGATAATCTCACAACTATTTATGTTTTCATGGTTCTCAGATATTATACGCAATTACAGTGAATATCAGAATCCGCGCATCAGAAGAATATTGTGGAACACTGCAATGACTTACAAAATTGGCAGCAAGGCATTGAGTGCCATTCTGGAAGCAATGAAACTCGTACGCTCCCCACCTGTTGATTCTTGTTCAGAATATCATCCTAATAACTATTCTAACCTCGAGGAGTCAAAGGCAGATGGCATGTCCTGTTCACCCATCAAGGTGCATGTTCTAATTTGGCAAGGTTTTATTGATTGCGCGTATCTTGCATATGTTGTCTTACATTTCTTCTACTTTGTTGCACCGCCATCTGCTTAGTTTACTCATCATATATGTCGAGATGCCATGCCCATCCATTATCAATACATATTCCATATGTCATCATACAATGTTTTTCCACTCAAATGTTGTTCTTGTGCATTAGACATCAAAAAGGAAGAGGGTGATTGCCGAATCTGAAGGAGCACCAGCAAAGTTCTTGAAAAACATGGTGGTGCTGGAGAAATCAGACAGCACCCCACTTATATTGGTTGTACAACTAGTGACACAAAACGTAGGACCGACTCCAGCAGACTGTACCCATACTTCACTGGCCACACCACTAGCCCCACCACACAGGACCTGCACTCCAGCAAAAGGTATACCGATTTCATTTGCCATAGCACCAGTTGTACCACAGAAAAATCCCACTCCAGCAAAAAGTACAGAAAGTCCACCGGCCGAAGACCTATCCCAACTGCAGAGACGGCCAATTCCTGCAGATTGGAACCCCATTCCATTTATTCCCAGTTTAAAAGACAATGCTTTCATTGTTGTTAGGGACTACATGCATATATTCCCATCATGGGAAGATTATTGTGAAGACAAACACCATTTTCACATCTTCCTGTCCAACTTATGTGTAAGTGCTATTATTCATGGTTATTATTTTCCTGTTTTCTGCTGATTGAACACATCAATGATTTACATTACATTGTTGTCATGACGAGCAAAGCTTGCTTGTGCTTTTCAAGGAAGCATTACAGCAGTATCGGTGTTACCTGAGGAAATCACACTCTGATGGCAAGTCTATAAACGAAATTCCGGTGAAGTCTCATGTGCTAAATTTAGAAGACATTGAATGGAAAAACCTTCTTATGCACTGGTCTCGTTTCCAGGATGAGGTACTGTCTATGAAATCACATGACAATTTGAACTTCTACTTTTCCGCATGTGCCTTACGGATCTTTTTTGCAGGAAATCTGCTCGAAGAAGAATTCTTGTTTGACAAGAACGACAGGATATCGCAAATATGCTGCCCGCTGCTTTGCTCTTGTTAGTACCTGTTTTCCTGTATCACTGTACTTGCATACATACCTGGTTCATTATGTGACAGCAGTATGCATGATAGCTTGCTTATCAATTGTTCGCTCCAAATTATCTGATCTGTATGAATGGTTACATTAGTGTAGAATATATCCAATGCCAATGTTTTTTAGCTCTGCATTGTTCTTGTAAGTACATGCTGTCCTCTATCAGTGTACTTATAATGACAGGTAGTTGTTCATGTACCATCACTTTGCAGCTTATTTTCCTTTGCCCTCCATTTTCTACACATCAGATCTATATTTACTCTTACCATAAGGTTGGTACCGAAGAAGTTTAGCTGTGCATTGCTCTTGGCTGTAACTTTTGCCTGTCTCGCTGCACTTACTTTTGTAGCTACTTGGTTATGTAGCATCACTCTTCATCTTGTCTTAAATATTCTCCATTTTTTCGTATATTATCACATCTATATTTACTCTTAACAAAATGTAGAATAAAGGCAATGCTTTTGAAGAAGATTCTGTGGTAAACTTCTTGAATTGCCCCCCCCATCAGCATGGACATGGCCTTTATAGAGCCTGTCTTCACCAATAATGTAAGTTTGTCCATCTCAAGCCTTCAAACTTTGTTGTACATATTTGGTTAGGCATGACTGCAACAGCTGTTTATTTTTGGTGTTTGCATCAAATTGCTTGTTTAAAGTTTATTATATGTAGTTCATAAACAAAAGTTTGTCCTTTCTCAATTTAAGTTTTCAGTTGTACAACCAAGTTCCTTCTTCATACCATGTAAATTAAACTATACAGAGCAAGTGATCTTCTTTTGCACTGCATGTATGCTTTTGTTCTTCATCCGTAATCCAGTGGTGTGGTGAACCTACCCACTACAGCACAATGTCATATTCCGCAATGTCTTAACTATGAACAATGTCATATCATTCTACTATTATTTAAACCATCTCTTTATTTGCCAATCTGAAATGGTATAAATTGACAGCACACTAACCATTGATACTTATGAATTCTTGATATGTAATCCAGTTGTGTCGTGAAGCTGCCAACTCCTTCACAATGTCATTTCATGCCATGTCTTGACCTGAACAATACCATATTGTGTTAATGCAAATTTAAAGTGTGTCACTTTATTCGTCATTAAGAAATGTGATGAATTGTCAGCACTGATACTTTTATGTGCAAAACATGTCATCTGTCTGCTTGTTTATCTTTCAGAGTGAGGAAGATATAAGTGTTGAACAAGCGCAGTCTCATCATCTTGCTCAGCTGCTTGCGCTGCAGCTCCCCAGCAGGGCTAACCTTTCTTGAACTCTATTGAAGTGTTGTCGGTTTTGTATATTATTTTGTCGGCGTGTTTATTTGCACTGGTGGCGATCTTTGATGCCCAGTGTATGTAATCTGCTGTCTGCTTGTGCTTTATTATCATAGTGGCAAACTTTGATGCCCGGTGGATCTAATATGTCGTAATTTCTTTATTGTATAGTCTAGGTTTTTTCTTATTCACGATGCTGCAGTTATTTTACTGTATATATATCATGTCTTCGCAGTAAACCGGCCAAACAGTAAAATTACGGTACATAATCGGGCCGTCATGCAATCACGATGTAGGTTGGGCCTGAAACGTGCCGAACAGCTCACGGGCCGGCAGCAGCCCGAAATGAACCCCGGCCCATGATTGTGCGAATCAAATCACGGGCTTTTAACTGGCCAAAATATTGTCTCTGTCCTTGTTTGGCCCAATCAGATATCGGTTGCGAGCAGGCCGGATGCAAACCGGGTCGTAGTTAGGCCCAACTATATGACGGGCTTTTAACAGGCTGAAATTAATATAGGGCCGAAATGTTAAACGGGCCCTTAATAGGGCAAAACTAATATCAGGCCGAATTACTAAGTGGGCCTTTAGCAAGTGGACTTAAAAGCATAGTGTCCAGTTGACGGGCCGAATCTGATATGGGCCATAATTGATCCCAAAGCCTCTTAAAGGGCCGGACCTAATCTGGGCCGTAATTTGGCCTAGAACGTGGTAGGCCTTTAACGGGCCGCATCTCATATGGGCCACTATTAGGCCCGGAGCATGGTAGGCCATTAATGGACCGGATCAAATATGGGTCGACATTTGGCCCAAAACATGGCAGGCAGTTAATGGGTCGACCTACTAGGGTCCTCAAAATCTTGTGGGCCTACAGCTGGGCTGGCCCATTAATGTCGGCGAAATCTCGTGGGCCTTTAGCTGGGCCGGCCCATTATGATCCGCAAGAATCTCGTGGGCATTTACCTAGGCCGGCCCATTACGGCACACAAAAATCTTGTGGGCCTTTACCTGGGCCGGCCAATTATGGCCCGCAAAATCTTATGGGCCTTTAGCTGGGTTGGCCCATTAATGTCGGCGAAATCTCGTGGGCCTTTAGCTGGGCCGGCCCATTATGATCCGCAAGAATCTCGTGGGCATTTACCTAGGCCGGCCCATTACGGCACACAAAAATCTTGTGGGCCTTTACCTGGGCCGGCCAATTATGGCCCGCAAAATCTTATGGGCCTTTAGCTGGGCTAGCCCATTATGGTCCGCAAAATCTCGTGGGCCTTTAGCTAGGCCGACCCATTATGGTTCGCAAAATCTTGTGGGCCTTTAGTTGGGCCGGCCCATTTAAACTTGTTGGGCCGTGCCACGTGTCGACGTATCATAGGCGCCTTCTGTCCAGTGAGTGGATGACATCTGTCCCGACGATGAGCTGACATGTGTTTCCTCTAGCCAATGATGATTTTACACGTGGAAAATCCCCATTGGTCGGGGCTGTTAACGGGTTATCGGATCCAAAACCCGACCCGATAGCTTAACGGCGTTCCATTACGGTGGATGCCACGTGTCGGTCACCCTTGACGAAAGCACTTCTATGATGCACGATTTATCGTCATGGAAGTGGACACTTCCGTGATGATAATTTTGGTAATGTCATGGAACACTTCTACGACAGCACAGGTATGACTATCTTGATTCTGTCATAAATTTTTCATGGATGTACATGCATGACAAAAAAACGCAACCTACTGTGACAAACACATATCATCACGGAAGTGTATTTTTTTGTAGTGAGCTAAGGTTTCATTATCATTAAATTCACATGAAAAGGAAAGGTGTGGAGCCTTCACCTTAGAGCAACAAGTATAATCATATCTCAATCATAGTTTCCTAGCATACCAATTCAATATATGAATTTTGTCCCATAATAGTTTCCCTTTTTGTGTCAAGCGATAATCCCTAAAGTATTCACGTTGATCCAATGTTACTCCCATTACATAATTGAATGGGGTTTTCTCAGGATTATTAAAGTAGTACATAATATTTTTCACATAACCAGCATCGAGGGTTTTAGGAGGTTCCCCATCTCCATGAGTAGCAAGTACACCTAATTTTTTTGGTATTTCGTGTTCCATATCCATAACTAAAGATAAAGAACAACTAAGAACAGCAAATAAAAATTACTTAGTGATAAAGCAAACAAGCACACACGAGAATATTCACCCCATGCTATTGCTCCCCGGCAACGGCGCCAGAAAAAGGTCTTGATAACCCACAAGTATAGGGGATCGCAACAGTTTTCGATAAGTAAGAGTGTCGAACCCAACGAGGAGCTAAAGGTAGAACAAATATTCCCTCAAGTTCTATCGACCACCGATACAACTCTACACACGCTTGACGTTCGCTTTACCTAGAACAAGTATGAAACTAGAAGTACTTTGTAGGTGTTGTTGAATAGGTTTGCAATATAATAAAGAGTACGTAAATAAAAAATAGGGGCTGTTTAGATAGAGAAACAATAAATTAAATATAGCGAGTGTGGAAAAGTGGTGGTAGGAGTTGCGAAATTTCCCCTAAGCAATTGACTACTTTACTAGACCGATAGCAAGTATTATGTGGGAGAGGCCACTACTAGCATGTCATCCCTGACTTGGAATTCTATGCACTTATGATTGGAACTATTAGCAAGCATCTGCAACTACTAATGTTCATTAAGGTAAAACCCAACCATAGCATTAAGATATATTGGTCCCCCTTCAATCCCGTATGCATCAATTTCTATGCTAGGTTGAAGCTTCTGTCACTCTTGCACTCCAATACATAGTCCTATCAACATACAACTAACCCTAGGGTGTGATCCATGCGCGCAATCATATGATGGGCACCAAAGGACAGCAACATAACCACAAGCAAATTTAAATCAATCATAGCAATTCATCAACCACCGATAGGACAACAAAAATCTACTCAGACATCATAGGATGGCAACACATCATTGGATAATAATATGAAGCATAAAGCACCATGTTCAAGTAGAGGGTACAGCGGGTTGCGGGAGAGTAGACTGCTGTAGATAGAGGGGGGAAGGTGATGTAGATGTTGGTGAAGATGGCGGAGGTGTTGGTGTAGATCGCGGTGATGATGATGGCCCCTGGTGGCACTCCGGTGCCACCGGAAGCGAGGGGGAGAGAGCCCCCCTCCTTCTTCTTCTTCCTTGACCTCCTCCCTAGATGGGAGAAGGGTTTCCCCTCTGGTCCATGGCCTCCATGGCACGGGAGGGGCGAGAGCCCCTCTAAGATTGGATCTGTCTCTCTGTCTCTCTCTGTTTTTGCGTTCTCTCCTGGCTCTGTTTCACCATTTCGTGTATATATGGAGATCCGTAACTTCGATTGGCCTGAAACCTTCGTCGTGATTTTTTTTGAAAATTAGCTTTCTTGCGGCAAAATAAGAGCGTCAACCGCCTTACGAGTGGCTGGCGAGGGTAGGGGTGCGCCCCCCTGCCTTGTGGCCACCTCGGGCACCGTCTCGCGTGGATTTTTCTTCCGGAATTTTCCAAATATTCCAAAAAGTATCTCCGTCCGTTTTTATCCTGTTTGGACTCCGTTTGATATGGATATTCTGCGAAACAAAAAACATGCAACAAACAGGAACTGGCACTGGGCACTGGATCAATATGTTAGTCCCAAAAATAGTATAAAAAGTTGCCAAAAGTATATGAAAGTTGAATAATATTGGCATGGAACAATCAAAAATTATAGATACGACGGATATCTCAGAAAAAGGGTTCCTACCAATGTCTTAGTTGATAGAATTTCTGAACTTAATGATGATTTGGCTATTCGAAATAATGAACTAGGATATTCTCTTGAATATAGGCTCACAAAGTTCTGTCAAAAGAATGCTTATAATGATGAATTGGTTGTGCATTATGAAGGACCAAAGGAGGAACCTATACCTCCCAAGGTTGATCTTGGGGACTTTTGTCCCGTTAAATTTAGCCCTTTTGAGTACTTTTGCTTGCCTCAAAGAAAACTTGCTGCCGAACATAGAGAATATGAAATGAGTTTCAATAATCTATCTTACTATTATGGCGATACCTAGATCTATTCTTGCTTGTTATGCCTAGCTAGGGGCGTTAAACGATAGTGTTTGTTGGGATGCAACCCAATTTTATTTTTATTCCTTGCTTTTTGCTCCAGTTTAGTAATAAATAAATTATCTAGCCTCTGTTTTGGTTGTGTTTTTTTGTGTTTAACTAGTGTTGTGCCAAGTAGAACCGTTGGGAAGACTTGGGGAAAGTCTTGTTGAACTTGCTGTAAAAAACAGAAACTTTGGCACTCACGAGAACTGCTGTAATTTTTATTTGGAAAGTGATATTTAGTTAATTCTTTTTGAAGAGGATTAATAGATAAATTTCTCACGTCCAGAAATTTATTTTAGAATTTTTGGGGTTCCAGATCTTGCGCTAGCTACAGATTACTACAGACTGTTCTGTTTTTGACAGATTCTGTTTTTCGTGTGTTGTTTGCTTATTTTGATGAATCTATGGCTAGTAAAATAGTTTATAATCCATAGAGAAGTTGGAATAAAGTAGGTATAACACCAATATAAATAAAGAATGATTTCATTATAGTACCTTGAAGTGGTCTTTTGTTTTCTTTCGCTAACGGAGCTCACGAGATTTTCTACTTTAAGTTTTGTGTTGTGAAGTTTTCAAGTTTTGGGTAAAGATTTGATGGATTATGGAACGAGGAGTGGAAAGAGCCTAAGCTTGGGGATGCCCATGGCACCCCCAAGATAATCTAAGGACACCTAAAAGCCAAAGCTTGGGGATGCCATGGAAGGCATCCCCTCTTTCGTCTACTTCTATCGGTAACTTTACTTGGAGCTATATTTTTATTCACCACATGGTATGTGTTTTGCTTGGAGCGTATTTTATGATTTGAGTCTTTGCTTGTTAGTATACCACAATCATCCTTGATGTACACACCTTTTTAGAGAGCCATACATGATTTGGAATTTGATATAATACTCTATGTCTTCACTTATATCTTTTGAGCTTTATAGTTTTGCTCTAGTGCTTCACTTATATCTTTTAGAGCACGGTGGTGGATTTGTTTTATAGAAAATATTGATATCTCATGCTTCACTTAGATTATTTTGAGAGTCTTAATAGCATGGTAATTTGCTTAAAATCCTAATATGCTTGGTATGCAAGATTAATAATAAAACTTTCGTATGAGTGTGTTGAATACTAAGAAAAGTTTGATGCTTGATGATTGTTTTGAGATATGGAGATAATAATATCAAAGTCATGCTAGTTGAGTAGTTGTGAAATTTACAAATACTTGTGTTGAAGTTTGCAAGTCCCGTAGCATGCACGTATGGTAAAGTTATGCAACAAATTCGAAACATGAGGTGTTATTTGATTGTCTTCCTTATGAGTGGCGGTCGGGGACGAGCAATGGTCTTTTCCTACCAATCTATCCCCCTAGGAGCATGCGCGTAGTGCCGAGGCTTTTGATGACTTGTAGATTTTTGCAACAAGTATGTGAGTTCTTTATGACTAATGTTGAGTCCATGGATTATACGCACTCTCACCCTTCCATCCTTGCTAGCCTCTTCGGTACCGTGCATTGCCCTTTCTCACATTGAGAGTTGGCGCAAACTTCGCCGGTGCATCCAAACCCCGTGATATGATACGCTCTTCCACACATAAACCTCCTTATATATTCGTCAAAACAGCCACCATACCTACCTATTATGGCATTTCCATAGCCATTCCGAGATATATTGCCATGCAACTTTCCATCATTCCGTTCATCATGACACATTCATCATTGTGCTTAGCATGATAATGTAGTTGACATAGTATTTGTGGCAAAGCCACCATTCATAATTCTTTCATACATGTCACTCTTGGTTCATTGCATATCCCGGTACACTGCCGGAGGCATTCATATAGAGTCATCTTTGTTCTAGTATCGAGTTGTAATCATTGAGTTGTAAATAAATAGAAGTGTGATGATCATCATTATTAGAGCATTGTCCCAAGTGAGGTATAAAAAAAGGCCATAAAAAAGAGAAGGCCCAAAAAAAAGAGAAAGGCCATAAAAAGAGAAGGCCCAAAAAAATGAGACAAAAAGAGAGAAGGGACAATGTTACTATCCTTTTACCACACTTGTGCTTCAAAGTAGCACCATGATCTTCATAGTAGAGAGTCTCTCATGTTATCACTTTCATATACTAGTGGGAATTTTCATTATAGAACTTGGCTTGTATATTCCAACAATGGGCCTCCTCAAGTGCCCTAGGTCTTCGTGAGCAAGCAAGTTGGATGCACACCCACTAGTTTATTTTGTTGAGCTTTCATACATTTATAGCTCTAGTGCATCCATTGCATGGCAATCTCTACTCCTTGCATTAACATCAATCGGTGGGCATCTCCATAGCCCATTGATTAGCCTCGTTGATGTGAGACTTTCTCCTTTTTTGTCTTCTCCACATAACCCCCTCATTATATTCTATTCCACCCATAGTGCTATGTCCATGGCTCGCGCTCATATATTGCGTGAAAGTTTATAGGTTTGAGATTACTAAAGTATGAAACAATTGCTTCGCTTGTCATTGGGGTTGTGCATGATGAGAGCATTCTTGTGTGACAAAAATGAAACATGACTAAACTATATGATTTTGTAGGGATGAACGTTCTTTGGCCATGTTATTTTGAGAAGACATAATTGCTTAGTTAGTATGCTTGAAGTATTATCATTTTTATGTCAATATGAACTTTTGTCTTGAATCTTTCAGATCTGAATATTCATACCACAATTAAGAAGAATTACACTAAAATTATGTCAAGTAGCACTCCGCATCAAAAATTCTGTTTTTATCATTTACCTACTCGAGGACGAGCAGGAATTAAGCTTGGGGATGCTTAATACATCTCCAACGTATCTATAATTTTTTATTGCTCCATGCTATATTATCTACTGTTTTGGACATTATTGGGCTTTATTATCCACTTTTATATTATTTTTGGGACTAACCTATTAACCGGAGGCCCAGCCCAGAATTGCTGTTTTTTGCCTGTTTTAGGGTTTCGAAGAAAAGGAATATCAAACGGAGTCCAAACGGAATGAAACCTTTGGAAACGTGATTTTCTCATCAGATAAGATCCAGGAGACTTGGACCCTCCGTCAAGAAAGCCACGAGGTGGTCACAAGGGTGGAGGCCCCCCCCTAGGGCGCGCCCCCTGCCTCGTGGGCCCCTCGAAGCTCCACCGACGTACTTCTTCCTCCTATATATATCCACGTACCCCCAAACGATCGGGGACGAAGCCAAAAACCTAATTCCACCGCCGCAACTTTCTGTATCCACGAGATCCCATCTTGGGGCCAGTTCTGGAGCTCCGCCAGAGGGGGCATCGATCACAGAGGGCTTCTACATCATCATCCAAGCCCCTCCAATGAAGTGTGAGTAGTTTACTTCAGACCTACGGGTCCATAGCTAGTAGCTAGATGGCTTCTTCTCTCTTTTTGGATCTCAATACAATGTTCTCCCCCTCTCTCGTGGAGATCTATTTGATGTAATCTTCTTTTTGCGGTGTGTTTGTTGAGACCGATGAATTGTGGGTTTATGATCAAGTCTATCTATGAATAATATTTGAATCTTCTCTGAATTGTTTTATGTATGATTGGTTATCTTTGCAAGTCTCTTCGATTTGTCAGTTTGGTTTGGCCTACTAGATTGGTTTTTCTTGCCATGGGAGAAGTGCTTAGCTTTCGGTTCGGTCTTGCGGTGTCCTTTCCCAATGATAGAAGGGGCAGCAAGGCACGTATTGTATCGTTGCCATCGAGGATAACAAGATGGGGTTTTTATCATATTGCATAAAACTATCCCTCTACATCATGTCATCTTGCTTAAGGCGTTACTCTGTTTTTAACTTAATACTCTATATGCATGCTGGATAGCGGTTGATGAGTGGAGTAATAGTAGTAGATGCAGAATCGTTTCGGTCTACTTGTCTCGGACGTGATGCCTATATACATGATCATACCTAGATATTCTCATAACTATGCTCAATTCTGTCAATTGCTCAACAGTAATTTTTTCACCCACCGTAGAATACTTATGCTCTTGAGAGAAGACACTAGTCAAACCTATGGCCCCCGGGTCTCTTTCTCATTATATCAATCTCCATCACTTTTATTATTGCTTTGCTTTTACTTTTTAATTTGCATCTCTATACAAAAAATACCAAAAATATTATTTATCATCTCTATCAGATCTCACTTTCCTAAGTGACCGTGAAGGGATTGACAACCCCTAAGCGCGTTGTTTGCGTTGAGCTATTGTTTTTGTGTAGGTACGAGGGACTCGAGCGTAGCCTCCTACTGGATTGATACCTTGGTTCTCAAAAACTGAGGGAAATACTTACGCTACTTTGCTGCATCATCCCTTCCTCTTCGGGGAAAACCAACGCAGTGCTCAAGAGGTAGCAAGAAGGATTTCTGGCGCCGTTGCCGGGGAGGTCTAAGCAAAAGTCAACATACCAAGTACCCATCACATACCAAGTTCTCTCAACAATAATAACATAATTGGATCATATAACTATCCCTCAACATGCAACAAAGAGTCACTCCAAAGTCACTAATAGCGGAGAACAAACTAAGAGATTATTGTAGGGTACGAAACCACCTCAAAGTTATTCTTTCTGATCGATCTATTCAAGAGTCCGTAGTAAAATAACACAAAGCTATTCTTTCCGTTCAATCTATCATAGAGTTCGTACTAGAATAACACCTTAAGACACAAACCAACCAAAACCCTAATGTCACCTAGATACTCCAATGTCACCTCAAGTATCCATGGGTATGATTATACGATATGCATCACACAATCTCAGATTCATCTATTCAACCAACACAAAGAACTTCAAAGAGTGCCCCAAAGTTTCTACCGGAGAGTCAAGACGAAAACGTGTGCCAACCCCTATGCATAAGTTCACGAGGTCACGGAACTCGCAAGTTGATCACCAAAACATACATCAAGTGGATCATGTGATATCCCATTGTCACCATAGATAAACACATGCAAGACATACATCAAGTGTTCTCAAATCCTTAAAGACTCAATCTGATAAGATAACTTCAAAGGGAAAACTCAATCCATTACAAGAGAGTAGAGGGGGAGAAACATCATAAGATACGACTATAATAGCAAAGCTCGCGATAAATCAAGATCGTACCATCTCAAGAACACGAGAGAGAGAGAGAGAGAGAGATCAAACACATAGCTATTAGTACATACCCTCAGCCCCGAGGGTGAACTACTCCCTCCTCATCATGGAGAGCACCGGGATGATGAAGATGGCCACCGGTGAGGGATTCCCCCTCCGGCACGGTGCCGGAACAGGGCCCCGATTGGTTTTTGGTGGCTACAGAGGCTTGCGGTGGCGGAACTCCTGATCTATTCTGCTCTGTGATGTTTTAGGGTATATGGACATATATAGGCGAAAGAAGTCGGTCAGGGGAGCCATGAGGGTGGGGGCACGCCCAGGGGGTAGGGCGCACCTCCCTGCCTCGTGGCTTCCTCGAAGCTTCCCTGACGTCTACTCTAAGCCTCCTGGATTGCTTCCGTTCCAAAAATAACTCTCCCAAAGGTTTCATTCCATTTGGACTCCGTTTGATATTCCTTTTCTTCGAAACACTGAAATAGGCAAGAAAACAACAATTTGGGTTGGGCCTCCGGTTAATAGGTTAGTCCCAAAAATAATATAAAAGTGTTTAGTAAAGCCCATAAACATCCAAAACAGATAATATAATAGCATGAATACTTCATAAATTATAGATACGTTGGAGACATATCAGCATCCCCAAGCTTAATTCCTGCTCATCCTCGAGTAGGTAAATGATAAAAGAAAGAATTTATGAAGTGTGAATGCTAGCAGGTGCACAAGTTTGATCAATGGTAATTTCAATCACCTTTGATAGCATCATTATATATCATAACAGTAGCTAAACTCATAGTACTTCTCATGATCAAGTAACAAGCTATTCACATGTTAAAGTATAGATCATAAACTTTCTTGAAAACTAACAAACTGTGTTATTAGTCATCAAACAATTACAATTCATCTTATTTTCAGGAAGGGTCTATGTCAGAGCTTTGATTCAGCAAACTTTACATACTCAACTATCATTTAGTCTTTCACAATTGCTAACACTCACGTGATATTTATGGGTTCAAAGTTTTAATCAGACATAGAGAAAGATAGGGGCTTATAGATTCGCCTCCCAACCTTTTACCTCAAGGGTAATGTCAACAATAATAGTTCATGATGCCTTACATCCAATTGGATATATATATATCAGGATCTTCCCAACACAATGTGCTTGCCAAAGGATAAAATGTAAAAAAGGAAAGGTGAAGATCACCATGACTCTTGCATAAGGTATAAGACAAGAATAAAAGATAGGCCCTTCGCAGAGGGAAGCAGAGGTTATCATGCACTTTTATAGTTGGATGCACAAAATCTTAATGCGAAAGAACGCCACTTTATATTGCCACTTGTGATAGGGACCTTTATTATGCAGTCTATCGCTTTTATTGCTTCCACATCACAAGATCGTATAAAGCTTATTTTCTCCACACTAATAGATCATACATATTTAGAGAGCAATTTTTATTGCATGCACCGATGACAACTTACTTGAAGGATCTTACTCAATCCATAGGTAGGTATGGTGTACTCTCATGGCAATACTGGTTTAAGGGATGTTTGTAAGCACAAGTAGTATCTCTACTTGGTGCAAAGAATTTGGCTAGCATGAGGGAGAAAGGCAAGCTCAGCATGTTGAATGATCCATGACAATATACTTTATTTCAGATACAAAAAAACATAACCCATTGCGTTGTCTTCCCTGTCCAACATCAACCTTTTAACATGTCATATTTTAATGAGCGCTCACAATTACAAAAGATGTCCAAGATAGTATATTTATATGTGAAATATCTCTTCCCTCAATATTCTTTCATGAATTGTTCAAGTGACCAATACAATGTTTGCTAACCTTCAATAAATTTCCACCTCTACTTCTTATATGTGAAGTCATTACTCCCCATGGGATAAGCATATGAAACATATATAATTTCAGATTTATTATATTCAATTCATTCAACCATTTACTCATAGGATATATGTGAAGCACGTGAATGAATAACAAACTACTCCAAAAGATATAGGTGAAGATCAATGAGTAGTTAAATAATTATTTAGCTATGTGAAGACTCTCCCATTTAATAATTTCATATATTGATACTTTATTCAAACATAAAGCAAAATAAAATAAAATGACATCTAAGAATAGCAAACATCATGTGAAGAAGCAAAAACTTAGGATCAACCGATACTAACCGATAGTTGTTGAAGAAGAAAGGTGGGATGCCAACCGGGGCATCCCCAAGCTTAGACGCTTGAGACTTCTTGAAATATTATCTTGGGATGCCTTGGGAATCCCCAAGCTTGAGCTTTTTTGTCTCCTTAATTCCTCTCATATCACGGTCTCCCTAAATCTCAAAAGCTTCATCCACACAAAACTCAACAAGGACTCGTGAGATAAGTTAGTATAAACCAATGCAAAAACCTTATCATACTCTTCTGTAGAAAATCACTAAAATTATTAATCAACATTTCATACTAAATGCCTCTGCATATTTAATAATCCTATCCTCAAATAGAATCATTAAACAAGCAAACATATGCAAACAATGCAAACATAACAGCAATCTGCCTAAACAGGACAGTCTGTGAAGAATGCAGAAAGATCCATACTTCCCTAGCTCGAAAAATTATGAAAGAAAATTCCCACTGAATTAAATTTATCAGATCTTATTATGCAAAAGGTTTCAACATTTTATCGCATTCTGACTTTTCTAGGTAATTTTTGCAATAGTGGTAAACTTTCTGTTTTCAAACAACAACATGTAGACTTGTAAAATAGGCATAGTAAAGGCCATCAATGCCACTTTTATTGAAATAAAAGATGCAAAACATTGTTCTAAATAACAGAAAGCAAATCCTAACAAAATAAATTGACGCTCCAAGCAAAACACATATCATGTGGTGAATAAAAATATAGCTCCAAGTAAAGTTATCGATGAACGAAGACGAAAGAGGGGATGCCTTCAAGGGCATCCCCAAGCTTAGGCTCTTGGTAATCCTTGAATATTACCTTGGGGTGCCTTGGGCATCCCCAATCTTAGGCTATTGCCACTCCTTATTCCATAGTCTATCGAATCTTTACCCAAAATTTGAAAACTTCACAACACAAAACTTAACAGAAAACTCGTAAGCTCCGTTAGTATAAGAAAATAAATCACCACTTAGGTACTGTTGTCAACTCATTCTAAATTCATATTGGTGTTAAACCTACTGTATTCCAACTTTTCTATGGTTCATAAACTCTATTGCTAGCCATAAATTCATCAAAATAAGCAAACAACACACGAAAAACAGAATCTGTCAAAAACAGAACAGTGTAGTAATCTGTATCAAACATATACTTCTGGAACCCCAAAAATTCTGAAATAAATTGCTGGACGTGAGGAATTTATCTATTAATCATCTGCAAAAAAGAATCAACCTAATCGCACTCTCTAGTAAAAAAAATGGCAGCTAATCTCGTGAGCGCAAAAGTTTCTGTTTTTTACAGCAAGATCACATAAACTTCACCCAAGTCTTCCCAAACGTTCTACTTGGCACAAACACTAATTAAAACATAAAACCACATACAGATGCTAGATGAATTATTTATTACTAAACAGGAACAAAAAGTAAAGAACAAAAATAAAAATTGGGTTGCCTCCCAACAAGCGCTAACGTTTAACGCCCCTAGCTAGGCATGATGATTTCAATGATGCTCACATAAAAGATAAGAACTATAACATAACGGGAGCGTCATGAAGCATATGACAAGCACATTTAAGTCTAACCCACTTCCTATGCATAGGGAATTTGTGAGAAAACAACTTGTGGGAACAAGAATCAACTTGCATAGGAAGGCAAAACAAGCATAACTTCAGAACTTTAAGTACATAGAGAGGAAACTTGATATTATTGAAATTCCTACAAGCATATATTACTCCCTCATAATAATTTTCAGTAGAATCGTGAATGAACTCAACAATATAACCATCATATAGAGGATTCTTTTCATGATCTACAAGCATAGAAAATTTACTACTCTCCACATAAGCAAAATTCTTCTCATTCGGAATAGTGGGAGTATCATAAGAAAATCAAATACTATAGATTGTTTCCACATTAAAAGAGTAATGTTCAGAAAAGGGGTAATCATAATCATGACAACTTTTATAAATATAATCATCATTACTTTTTATAGCATAAGTATCATCACAATAATCATCATAAGTAGCAACTTTGTTCTCATCATAATCGATTGAAACCTCTTCCAAGGTAGTGGAATTATCACTAAATAAAGTCATGACCTCTCCAAATCCACTTTCATATTTATCACAATAAGATTCAACATCCTCCAAAATAGTGGGATCATTACTTCCTAAAGTTGACACTCTTCCAAACCCACTTTCATCAATATAATCATCATAAGTAGGAGGCATGCTATCATCATAATAAATTTGCTCATCAAAACTTGGGAGGCTAAAAATACCATCTTTATTAAACGTAGCATCCCCAAGCTTGGGACAAACATTAATTGCAGCAAATATATTCTCAAACATGTCATTCTCATCAAACATAGCATCCCCAAGCTTGGGCCTTTTCATATCATAAGCATAACCACTCTCATCATTAATAGTATGGATAGCACCAATAGTATATCAATTATCATCATCACAAGGAGTAATAGGAGCAACATCATTTGGGAGAGATGCCTTTTTACCTTTGTTTCTCCATCTTTTATTTTTCTTGTTCTCATTATGTGTGGGTTCAATCCTCTTTTCGGTGCTCCTTATTAATGAGATTGATTGAATAGAAGGCTCCTCCTCGTTACCTAACTCATCATAAGAAATAATAGGAGGGTATTGGGAAGTCTCTTCCCTTTCGTTAGTATTATCTTCATCTTCTATTTGTTTTCTTTTCTTTATGTAATTGGCAATATAAGGATTTTCAATGAAATTCACCGCACAATACATAAAAATTTCTTCTAGATCAATATCGAGGAATTTCTCAAGGTTATATTCTCGAATATGCTTAGTTATACGTTTCATTTCTTCATAACCCAAAAGCAAACTAAGTTCATTATGATGTGCAAGGGAAATCAAATCATCACAATTTTTGGACACGATTCGGTCATGAAACAATTTGCATTGGAGATTTAAATGACCATGTTCATTGCAAAGTTCACAAGTATGGCGAAGAAATTTAAAATTTTCAGCACAAACATCTAGCCTTTCTTGCAACCATTTAGTTTCCAAATACTTATGCCTCTTGCAAAATCTATTTTCCCTAATTGGTGTGTACTTGCAAGCTCTATGCACTCCACAAAAATTGACATGCTTATAAGAGACATTTTCATTATGACTAATGCAATCATCATTAGTACTATGGATACTCAAGGAGTTCATACTAACAACATTGCAATCATGCTCATCATTCAAAGATTTAGTGCCAAACATTTTATTGACTTCTTCTTCTATCACTTGAGCAAAATTTTCCTTTCCATCATTCTCACGAAAAATATTGAAAAGATGAAGCGTATGAGGCAAACTCAATTCCATTTTTTGTACTTTTATTTACTAAGCTAAACTAGTGATAAAACAAGAAACTAAAATATTCGATTGCAAGATCTAAAGATATACCTTCAAGCGCTAACCTCCCCGGCGACGGCGCCAGAAAAGAGCTTGATGTCTACTACACAACCTTCTTCTTGTAGACGTTGTTGGGCCTCCAAGTGCAGAGGTTTGTAGGACAGTAGCAAATTTCCCTCAAGTGGACGACCTAAGGTTTATCAATCCGTGGGAGGCGTAGGATGAAGATGGTCTCTCTCAAACAACCCTGCAACCAAATAACAAAGAGTCTCTTGTGTTCCCAACACACCCGATACAATGGTAAATTGTATAGGTGCACTAGTTCGGCGAAGAGATGGTGATACAAGTGCAATATGGATGGTAGAAATAGGTTTTTGTAATCTGAAATTATAAAAACAGCAAGGTAACTAATGATAAAAGTGAGCGAAAACGGTATTGCAATGCTAGGAAACAAGGCCTAGGGTTCATACTTTCACTAGTGCTAGTAACAATAATAAAATAATTGGATCATATAACTATCCCTCAACATGCAACAAAGAGTCACTCCAAAGTCACTAATAGCGGATAAAAAACTAAGAGATTATTGTGGGGTACGAAACCACCTCAAAGTTATTCTTTCTCATCGATCTATTCAAGAGTCTGTAGTAAAATAACACGAAGCTATTCTTTCCGTTCAATCTATCATAGAGTTCGTACTAGAATAACACCTTAAGACATAAATCAACCAAAACCCTAATGTCGCCTAGATACTCCAATGTCACCTCAAGTATCCGTGGGTATGATTATACGATATGCTTCACACAATCTCAGATTCATCTATTCAACCAACACAAAGAACTTCAAAGAGTGCCCCAAAGTTTCTACCGGAGAGTCAAGACGAAAATGTATGCCAACCCCTATGCATAAGTTCACGAGTTCAAGGAACTCGCAAGTTGATCACCAAAACATACATCGAGTGGATCACGTGATATCCCATTGTCACCACAGATAAACACATGCAAGACAAACATCAAGTGTTCTCAAATCCTTAAAGACTCAATCCGATAAGATAACTTTAAAGGGAAAACTCAATCCATTATAAGAGAGTAGAGGGGGAGGAACATCATAAGATCCAACTATAATAGCAAAGCTCGTGATACATCAAGATCGTACCATCTCAAGAACACGAGAGAGAGAGAGAGAGAGAGAGATCAAACACATAGCTACTGGTACATACCCTCAGCCCCGAGGGCGAACTACTCCCTCCTCGTCATGGAAAGCGCCAGGATGATGAAGATGGCCACCGGTGAGGGATTCCCCCTCCGGCAGGGTGCCGGAACAAGGTCCCGATTGGTTTTTGGTGGCTACAGAGGCTTGCAGCGGCGGAACTCCCGATCTATTCTTCTCTCTGATGTTTTAGGGTATATGGACGTATATAGGCGAAAGAAGTCGGTCAGGGGAGCCACGAGGGGCCCGCGAGGGTGGGGGTGCCCAGTGGGGTAGGGCGCGCCTCCCTGTCTCGTGGCTTCCTCGAAGCTTCCCTGACGTCTACTCCAAGTCTCCTGGATTGCTTCCGTTCCAAAAATAATTCTCCCGAAGGTTTCATTCCATTTGGACTCCGTTTGATATTCCTTTTCTTTGAAACACTGAAATAGGCAAGAAAACAACAATTTGGGTTGGGCCTCCAGTTAATAGGTTAGTCCCAAAAATAATATAAAAGTGTTTAGTAAAGCCCATAAACATCCAAAACAGATAATATAATAGCATGAATACTTCATAAATTATAGATACGTTGGAGATGTATCATGATACTAGCAAGAAAATCTTTATATTCAGATTTATGTGGTTCACTAACATTGCCCCACTGCGGGAGTTTACAAGCAGCATTAAAATCTTCTAGGTCCATGGTATATGATTTATCATAAAGATCAAATAGGACAGTGTGAGAATTGCATGAGGATGTAAATTTAAACCTTCTCACAAATGAATCAGTTAGGTAGCGGTATTGCGGGCACTTATCTGACACGAAGCCCTCAAGATCAGCGTTACGCACATACACGTCAAATTCTTCCTTGATGCCTGCACGGATCATAAACTCCTCTAACGGCCATTCACAAGGCCGCACTTGAGCTTCTCTTGGTAGTTCATAGTCCGGCTCACGTATCGCGAGCCTAGCTGCCTGCTTCCTTGAGGACCCACCTTGGTACATTTTCCTAAACATATTTCTTCCTCTAAAAAATTTCTGAAATTTTTAGTGACTCAAAATAAAAGTGAACCAAACTCAGCAAGATTGATAGCAACTACTCCTACAAGTGCCTAGAGGCCATATCATACATTAAAACTACTTTTGATGACATAAATTTGACATGCAAGCTCAAGAACAGGGTCACCTAAGCAGCAAAAATTAGCAATAAATAAAGCACTAGAACAAAAACTAATTGGACCATTAGAGGAGTCACATACCAAAGAACAATCCCCCAAAGCAGTTTTGTGAATGGAGCTTTGAGCAAGGAGATCGAAAATGGCAGCAAGATGAGCTAGAACTCAGGTTTGAGCTGGTGGGTGATTTTTTCTGGAGGAAGACGAAGTGTGTGGATGCTGGAATAAGTGGAGGGGGCCCACGTGGGGTCTATGAGGCAGGGGGCGCGCCCTCCACCCTCGTGGGCACATGGTGAGGCCCCCTGGTGTGTTCTCAGTGCCAATAATTCTTAAATATACTAGAAAAAATCATATTAAATTTTCAGGGCATTTGGAGAACTTTTATTTTCGGGGTATTTTTTATTACAAGGATAATTCAGAAAACAGACAGAAAATATTATTTTTGCTTTATTTAATCTAAATAACATAAAGTAAAAAGAGGGTCAGAGAGTTGTGCTTTATAACTTCATCCATCTCATGCTCATCAAAAGGAATCCACTAACAAGGTTGATCAAGTCTTGTTAACAAACTCTTTCCGAATAACATGAAATCGGAGAATTTTCGAATAATACTATGTTACCTCAACGGGGATATGTATGTCCCCAACAATAAGTATATCATATTTCTTCTTGACAGTAGGAAGAGGAAATTCAAAACCACCAACAGTAATCATTGAAGTTTTTCCAATAGAGTTAATACTGTGGACTTGAGGTTGTTTCCTCGAAAAGTGTACCGTATGCTCATTACCATTAACATGAAAAGTGACATTGCCTTTGTTGCAATCAATAACAGCCCCTGCAGTATTCAAAAAGGGTCTACCAAGAATAATAGACATACTATCGTCCTCGGGAATATCAAGAATAACAAAGTATGTTAAAATAATAACGTTTGCAACCACAACAGGCACATCCTCACAAATACCGACAGGTATAGCAGTTGATTTATCAGCCATTTGCAAAGATATTTCAGTAGGTGTCAACTTATTCAAATCATATAAAGCAGTTTTAACATAGTTTCTTTTAATGGGGCATGGTATAGTTGGTACTCCTGGATCTCCTAGTTTCTTTGGTATTCCACCCTTAAAAATATAATTAGGCAGCATGGTGGAAATTTCAGCTTCCGGTATCTTTCTTTTATTTGTGACAATATCTTTCATGTACTTAGCATAAGGATTCATTTTAAGCATATCAGTCAAACACATACACAAAAAGATAGGTCTAATCATTTCAGCAAAGCGCTCAAAATCCTCATCATCCTTTTTCTTGGATGGTTTAGGAGGAAAAGGCATGGGTTTCTGAACCCATGGTTCTCTTTCTTTACTGTGCTTCCTAGCAATGAAGTCTCTCTTATCATAACGTTGATTATTTGATTGTGGGTTATCAAGATCAACAGCAGGTTCAATCTCTAGATCATTGTCATTGCTAGGTTGAGCATCAACATGAACATCATCATTAATATTATCACTAGGTTCATGTTCATTATCACATTGTGTTTCAGCATCAGAAATAGAAATATCATTGGGATTCTCAGGTGTGTCAACAACAGGTTCACTAGAAGCATGCAAAGTCCTAACATTTTTCTTGTTCTTCTTTTTAGAAGGACTAGGTGCATCAACATTAGTTCTCTGAGAATCTTGCTCAACTCTCTTAGGGTGGCCCTTAGGGTACAAAGGTTCCTGAGTCATTTTACCCCCTCTAGTCATAACTCTAACAGCATTATCATTTTTCTTATTATTTAATTCATTGAGCAAATCATTCTGAGCTTTAAGTACTTGTTCTACTTTAGTGGTAACCATAGAAGCATGTTTACTAATAAGTTTAAGTTCACCTTTAACTCTAGACATATAATCACTCAAGTGTTCAATCATATAAGCATTACGTTTCAATTGTCTACCAACATAAGCATTGAAGTTTTCTTGTTTAACCATAAAGTCATCAAACGCATCCAAGCATTGGCTAGCAATTTTAGTAGACGGGATTTCACATTTATCAAATCTATAGAGAAAATTTACCTTTACTACCTGTGTCGGGTTATCAAGACCATGTATTTCTTCAATAGGTGGTAAATTCTTAACATCTTCAGCTTTAATAACCTTTTCTCTCATAGATTTCTTTGCCTCTTGCATATCTTCAGGACTGAGAAATAGAATACCCCTTTTCTTCAGAATTGGCTTAGGAGTTGGTTCAGGAAGTGTCCAATCATTTTCATTACTCAACATATTATTCAATAGCAATTCATCTTGATCAACAATTCTTTCCCTGAAAACACAACCAACACAACTATCCAGGTGGTCTCTGGAAGCATCGGTTAGCCCATTATAAAAGATATCAAGTATTTCATTTTCTTGAGAGGATGATCAGGCAAAGCATTAAGTAATCGGAGAAGACTCCCCCAAGCTTGTGGGAGACTCTCTTTTTCAATTTGCACAAAATTATATATTTCCCTTAAGGCAGCTTGTTTCTTATGAGCGGGGAAATATTTAGCAGAGAAGTAATAAATCATATCCTGGGGACTACGCACACAACCAGGATCAAGAGAATTAAACCATGTTTTAGCATCACCCTTTAATGAGAACGAAAACAACTTAAGGATAAAGTAATAGCGAGTTTTCTCATCATTAGTGAACAGGGTAGCTATATCATTTAATTTAGTAAGATGTGCCACAACAGTTTCAGATTCATAGCCATAAAAAGGATCAGACTCAACCAAAGTAATTAACTCAGGATCGACAGAGAAATCATAGTCCTTATCAGAGATACAGATAGGCGAAGTAGCAAAAGCAGGGTCATGTTTCATTCTAGCATTCAAGGATTTTTCTTTTAGCTTAGCTAATAGTTTCTTAAGATCATATCTATCATTGCAAGATAAAAGTCTCTAGAAGTTTCTTCATCCATAAGATAACCCTCAGGCACAACAGGCAATTCATATCTAGGGGGAGAATCTTCATCATCACTTTCATCAATATTACCAGTTTCAATAATTTCATTCTCTCTAACCCTAGCAAGTTGTTCATCAAGAAATTTAGCTAGTGGCACAGTATTATTGAGCATAGAAGTAGTTTCATCAAAAGCATCATGCAAAGCAAAAGTGGCATCATCAATAACATGCGACATATTAGAATAAATAGCAGGAGTAGGTGTCGCAAGTTTACTCAAAACAGAAGGTGAATCAAGTGCAGAGCTAGATGGCAGTTCCTTACCTCCCCTCGTAGTTGAGGGAAAAAGCTTGGTTCTTTCATCTTTCAAGTTCTTCATAGTGATCAGCAGATATAAATCCCAAGTGACTCAAAGAATAGAGCTATGCTCCCCGGCAATGGCGCCAGAAAATAGTCTTGATAATCCACAAGTATAGTGGATCACAACAGTTTTCGAGGGTAGAGTATTCAACCCAAATTTATTGATTCGACACAAGGGGAGCCAAAGAATATTCTCAAGTATTAACAGCTGAGTTGTCAATTCAACCGCACCTGAAAGACTTATTATCTGCAGCAAAGTATTTAGTAGCAAAGTAATATGGAAGTAACGGCAACGGTGGCAAAAGTAATAGTAGCAGTTTTGTAGTGATTGTAACAGTGGAAACGGTAAAGTAACTAAGCAAAGATCAATATTTGAAAAGCTCGTAGGCAATGAATCAGTGATGGATAATTATGTAGGATGCGATTCCTCATGCAACAGTTATAACATAGGGTGACACAGAACTAGCTCCAGTTCATCAATATAATGTAGGCATGTATTCCGAATATAGTCATACATGCTTATAGAAAAGAACTTGCATGACATCTTTTGTCCTACCCTCCCGTGGCAGCGGGGTCCTATTGGAAACTAAGGGATATTAAGGCCTCCTTTTAGTAGAGTACCGGACCAAAGCATTAACACTTAGTGAATACATGAAGTCCTCAAACTACGGTCATCACCGGTAAGTATCCTGATTATTGTCACTTCGGGGTTAACGGATCATAACACATAATAGGTGACTATAGACTTGCAAGATAGGATCAAGAACTCACATATATTCATGAAAACATAATAGGTTCAGATCTGAAATCATGGCACTCGGACCCTACTGACAAGCATTAAGCATAGCAAAGTCATATCAACATCAATCTCAGAACATAATGGATACTAGGGATCAAACCCTAACAAAACTAACTCGATTACATGATAAATCTCATCCAACCCATCACCGTCTAGCAAGCCTACTATGGAATTACTCACGCACGACGGTGAGCACCATGAAATTGGTGATGGAGGAAGGTTGATGATGACGATGGCGACGGATTCCCCTCTCTGGAGCCCCGAACAGACTCCAGATCAGCCCTCCCGAGAGAGATTAGGGCTTGGCGGCGGCTCTGTATCGTAAAACGCGATGAATCCTTCTCTCTGATTTTTTTCTCCCCGAACATGAATATATAGAGTTGGAATTGAGGTCGGTGGAGCATGAGCGGGCCCACGAGGCAGGGGGCACGCCCCACCCTCGTGGACAGGGTGTGGGCCCCTTGACGTAGATTCTTTCGCCAGTATTTTTTATATATTCCAAAAATATTCTCCGTGAAGTTTCAGGTCATTCCGAGAACTTTTATTTCTGCACAAAAATAACACCATGGCAATTCTGCTGAAAATTGCGTCAGTCCGGGTTAGTTCCATTCAAATCATGCAAATTAGAGTCCAAAACAAGGGCAAAAGTGTTTGGAAAAATAGATACGATGGAGACGTATCAACTGTTTGAAACTATGTCAGCGAAAGGGGGTTTAAACCATTTGCACTGGGCATGTGTGCACTAGTGTAACCCTCGTGGGTAGTTTGGATAGTGCACTATCCATTGACCAAACTCATCTAATGTTCATGCTCTCACTAGCTAGCGGTAAGTCTCGACCCATATAGCATGTAGGGTGGATATAGAATTAAAAGAGTGAGCAACATACTTGGTTAGGGCTTCCCTACAAAGGTTGTCTTGTTACCCAAGGATGGCAGTTAGGTGAGGTGGCACTATTGTTCGATCTTGTCTATGATAGAGGATAGTATTCAAATATGTTCAACATTAAATTATGCATCATCTTACTAGTTCATTAGATCAGTACCTTGAGTATAGGTTATGGTGATGAAACGATTGATAAAAGTTCATCATTAGCACATTAATATCATTATTTCATGTTACATATGGATTGTGGAATAAAATATAGCATGACACTCGTAGTGCATACTAGCTCGTGCGTTTTCGCCTCCATCTTCACCGCCACCCCTCCATGGTCTATATCCTACACTCATCCCTTCCATTAGGGCTAATCTCCATCCTCAAGTGTCCTTCCAACTTCATTATTCCTTGTTTGGATCCCACACACATCAAAGGTGTTCACCATGTTGAGAGCCTGTCTGAACCAAGGGAGAAGGGGTTCAAAATCGTACGATCCAGTGCCGACGAGACTCCGATGACCCCTAGCAGCAAGGTCAATCTCCAAGTTTTGTGGATTGTGATGTTATATGCAGTTTCTCAACACGTTGCGTGCTCACGTGTGTTCTGCTACAAACAATGCATGGGCTACATTCTGCAACGATTCTTGGTTTATGCCAAAAACTTTGCATTCACGTTGCAAGCTTTCTTTGGTGTTGCAACGCGCAAAGCTTTTTCTCGACAATTTTTCTGCAGTGGTTATTGGGGATTTATCACACACACAAATGTTGCATGTACGCAATAAATGTTTTTCTTCACGATCCGTACCTCCGCCTCCCGCAGCTATGCTGCCCAGATTTGATAGACTAAGATTGGACAACTCCCGAGGTGAACGATCGTTGGCTTCTATCATACGGCAGAACAAAAGGGCATGTTGTAATGTGCAATAGCATAATGCTTGGTTTCACTCATTCATGATGGGGCGAGTCAAATTACTAGGGTTTACCTCTCCTAGTATAGGCATCATAACAAATATCATGCACTGCCAATTTAACACGTAGATGATATGACACTGTAATTAAATAAGAAAGAGAAGATAGCAGTATCATTACAACTGGCATGGGATACATGCCCCGACCAGCCCGACCCGACCCGGCCTGAAAAAGCCCGACCTGGCCCGGCCTGATCGGGGAGGGGGGGCAGGATCTGCTACAAATAATGAAGAGTGTGAAGGATGGGCGGACGACCATCACAAAGGGTTGGACTAAAGTTCTGTGTGCCTTCGGCATGGCAGAGGGCACAGTATGGGCATTCCTCTTCGCTTCCCTGGCAACTGGAATATTTTTCGGCTCTCTCTTTATCATCTTTAATACTATGGTGGTTCATCATTGTTTATGTGGTGCTTCAGTAATTCTTGAGCATATGCTACCTGAGAATTGAATTATGCATTGGTTATTGAACCTTTGTAAATAGGGTGTGTATATGATGGATATGAAATAAGGGATTGCCTACTTTCAAATTCAAATTCTGAAGAATTTAAATGGCAGGGATTAAATTAGTGAGAAAATTCTTCTCTACAGGTCATGGTTTGAGAAAGCGAAATGTCGATCAACCTTAAGATCAGAAATATTTCTCAGCTCACGGCGTGTGTGATGAATCCCTACCGGCTACCGCACACACGATTCGCTAAGGACTAACTGTGTAATTAAAAACAACACACATATTTTTACCTAGGGGCGGAGCCAGGCTAGCACTAGGCCCCGTACTTGCTTCATTGCTATAGTGATCTATATTGTGAAATAGTGCAAACAATGCTACAGTCGACGAAAGCTTTCAGCAACATGACCCGAGCCTGGCCCCCTAGGCTTGGGCCTATGTTCTAAGCTTGAAGGCTGGGCCGGGCCTGGTCCTGGGCCGGTCATATTTGCTATTTAGTGAAGAGGCCGGGCCTGAGGCCCAAGGCCCGACGGGCTTTTGTAGTGATGGGCCGGGCTTGGGCCTAATTTTTAGGCCCGACGCTTCAGCCGGGCAGGGCCCAGGCCTTGGTTTTTTGCTTCGAACTTGGTTAGGCCCGGCCTGAAGCTCGGCCCGGCCCGAGGGATGGCCAGGTATAAGTATCATAGATCACCGAACAAGGAAATGGTAAATAGATCTTGTACAGAACTTTACATTAAGATTGTAAAAACGAATAAATAAGATGATACTATGATATATACTATACAACAGGATGATAGTAACTAAAATAATATAATGCAATATGATACTATCCGGTGTGGGATGCCTACGACTTATTTATTATACTATACTACTAATGAACATCAGTGAGCTTTGCATTCATCAATCTCCTTGTGGATCGGCACATTATATGGTGACACCACCAGGAGCAGCTGGTTGCTTCTCTTTGCCGTCAAGCCTACAACGGTGTCCATGTCCAGCTCATCCGGCCGCATTCCGGCAGGGAGGCTCCAGTCGAAATAGTACAGAAGTCGTGCCACGACGAGTTCTACCAAGGCCAATGCAAAGATGTTCCCAGGACACATCCTCCTTCCACTTCCAAATGGCAGGTACTCTAGCTGCGTGCCTTTGTAGTCCGCCGCGTTGTCCTCGAACCTCTCTGGCCTGAACTCCTCTGCATCCTGCCAGTACTCAGGGCTCCTCGCCATCGCCCATGCGTTCACGAAGACGCGAGTGCCCTCCTCGACCCTGAGCCCGCGGACGTCGCAGGTCTCCCTGCAGACACGGGGGAGCAAGAGCGGAACCACCGGGTGAAGCCTCATGGCCTCCTTAACTACCATCTTTGTGTAGCATAGCTCTTCCATGTGAGCCTCATGGTCTTCTGGGTTCTTGTGGTTGAATGCACACCGCACCTCCTTCTGCGCCTTGGCCATTGCGCTTGGGTTCCTTATGAGCTCCGACATGACCCACTCGGTGGTTGATGCAGTCGTCTCCGTCCCTCCAGCGAACATATCCTAATTAGTCGGTCAGAAAGCATAGTTTTCACTTTCAGTGAGATGTCTAAGAAATTGATTGAAGTTCCATAATTTTGTTGACACAGAAATGTTTACCTTTCGGTCAAAATAATTTGGCAATTTCAGAACTACATGAAAATTCAAATATTTTCTCAAATCTTCCAAATATCTAGTTGAATATTTTAAGTGAATGATTCAGCCCTTTGGCTGAAATGCAAATCGAGTCACTGGTATTGACTGAATTTATTTTGGTGCTTGCTGAAATATTTCTGAAAAGTGAATTCTAGTGATTTTGTTGCAAATATTTCTGAAAGTGGAAGTGAAAACCATGTCACGGAGTTTACATGCACAAGGATGAAAATCCCGTTTCATGCTAGCATTTGAGAGCAGTTAGGTATTATCAGTCCACTCACCGCTATGACTGCCTTGATGTTAGTGCTGCCCATGGGGACCTCGAGCTGCCCCTCGTCCCTGACCCGAAGCAAGACTCTCAGGAGGTCCTCGTCGTCTCCGGTCTTGTTCTGCTCTCGCCGCTCCTCGCACTCCGCGATGATCTTGTCAAGGACCGTGTCAAGCTGCCGGCGTGCTCGCCAGAGCCGGCGCTTCATCCCACTGACGACGTCGACGAACGACAGAGACGGGAAGAGGTCCCCGACGCAGAGGCCCCCGCTGCTCCTCAGAATCACCTCGATCGCCGAAAGGAACTGCGCCTGCAGCTCCCCGGCGCACCCCTCGCCGAACGCCACCTTCGCCGTGACCGTGTTCGTGCACGCCATCACGAGGCCGCCGAGATTCACGGGTTCACCACCTCGGCCGGCTGAGCGGACCGTCTCGACGAGGCGCATGATCTCGCCGCCCCGGACCGGCGCGAACTGCCGGACCTTGCGCGCGCTGAGGAGCTCCGTCGTGCAGAGCCTGCGCATGGTCCGCCAGTACGCGCCGTAGGGCGCGAAGGCGACGTCGAGGTTCCCGTACAGGCAGATCTCCGAGGCCAGGATGCTGGGCCGCGACGCGAAGCTGAGGTCCTTGTCCCGGAGGACCTCCTGCGCAGCCGCCGGCGAGGAGATGACGACGGCGTCCACCTGGCCCAGCCTGAGGTACATCACCGGGCCGTGCTTCTTGGCCAGGTCACGGAGAGCGACGTGCGGCAGTGGCGTGAGGAGGTGGTGTAGGCTTCCGATGAACGGGAGGCTCCATGGACCAGGAGGCCTTGCTGCTTTGGATTTGCGGCCAAGTAATAAGGACGACAAAAGGATCAAAGGCAATGAGATGAGCAGGAGGGTGGCTGTGGTTAGCTCCATCAGCGTGGAATTACTTCGTATTGCACAAAGCTCACTATTTTACCTGGGAAGAACAGCGAGAGAGCCCATCTTATAAGCCTTGTGATGAAGGCTGCAGTGGAGACAGTGCCTATTTGATTGTTCCAATTTCTAATATAAGTCACCTGTTTCGGGTGTGCTTCATTTGTCCGTTATGGAGTACTCAGTATTTCCTCTGGGATCAAAATACAGTGCCTATTAGATTCTTCTAACTTCTAATGCAAGTCAAATTTTACTTCCGGTGAATCTTTACAATAGATCTGATCTTTTCGTAAAAAAGACAAAATTTACAAAATTTAACCAGGTTTATGAAAAATAATATGAATAGACAAAAGTTTATTTTAGTCCCCCAACTAATTGACAAGTGCAGCTTTTGTTCCTTAATTTTAAAACCAGACAACTTGCACGCTGATCAAAATGCATGCTTTTATTACGTCTCTATCCTGAATAGAAGTGGTTTTGTTGCTGAGTTCGATGGGTCTAACTACCTATAGTTACATTTTTTTGTAGTTATAAAGAATATTGGGGGATGGGTTAGAGATGCTCTAACCATAGTTGGCAAGCCTTCTATAGACTCGGCGTTTTGATTTCTTATGCTTTGCTATTTCAGGTTTGTACTTTCCTTTCTATTTGACATTTTTTGCCTCTATTTTATTAAAACTACATCTTGTTTGGTTGGTTGGAGCTAATTAGATAAAGAAAATAGGAATTCGGGTTATAAGATACGAACCCACCTGTTTGGTTGTAGGGACTAGGGATCTAAAAGGATAGGGAGTGGGAGTTTAGAGTCTAACAACCCCCACCATTTTAATAACGGGGAAGGGGTGAAAATAGGGATAGAAATGATTCAACGAGATCTTGAACCTTCAATGTAACTTAAGTTGTCATCTCTTACTTTTTTCTTAATCATTTATGAATATCCACTAACCAAATAATGGAATAAACATCTCTCTTAAATTCTCAAATATTCTTATCATTCCGCTGCCAAACAAATGATGGGGATTAAAATGAGATGTCACATGTCTAATCCCACCATCACTCCTTCCTCTTAAATCTGAATCCCCTTGAAAAAAGTTGCCAGACACACCGTTAAAGGTTGTGTATGCATTTTGGCACAGTGGCCGGAAACAACAAATTCTTCTACTATTGGAGAACAATGGCTCAGAAGAAGGATTGGGAGAGGCTTTATTGTACTTCGCTACATGTTAGCATGGTATACAATTTTTTATTGAGGGCCTCTTGATTCTCATGAATTTTAAACCACGAGAATAGGGAAAACATACGAATAGAATGTCATGACACCTTAAATACTACAAGTATGTTTGGATGTTTAATTGTGCACATGAAAACTATAGAATTAGAGGATACCCCACGCGTTGTTGCGGGAATTGATTGATGAGAAATTGAGTTGATAACACAAGAGCCAAAATTAAAAGTAAATATGACTTATTATTTTTGATTAGGTATAGTTGTAACAATATTTATTGAATATAAGTAGAATAATTGAATGAAAAACATGTTTCAATGCATGGTTGAATGTGCTAGTGGGTCTTTTCTCATGCATGATTGCATTTCTAGGTGGGCCTTAATTATCTGATTGATAGTTGTATGGTGGGGTAACTTACATGTTAAGATAAGTAAGTTAGTGGGAATGACTTCCTTAAATATATACTCCCTCCGTTCTGAATTACTTGTCTTAGATTTGTGTAGATACGGAGGTATCTCGCATTAAAATGAGTCTAGATACATCCGTATCTAGACAAATCCAAGACAAGTAATTCGGAACGGAGGAAGTAGGATTCTTCACAAAAGGTTGAAATAATGCAAATTTTAGTACAAATGAGTCCTAAGGGTGAAAATCCTATATAAATTTTAATCTTAAGAATCAAACAACTCATGTAGGAAAAATTACCGAGGATTGGAATCCTCCAAAATTACTTTTACTATCCTTTGAATCAAAGAGCCCGAAGCCCTAAACAACTTTTATGCCGGACACTCGACGCCAAGTTCTGGGGAAGCAATCAAAGCAGCTCACACGCTTATTAAGATTGATGATCCTCCTATGTTTTTACTATCAAACTTGGTAGAGGATGTAACTGTAAGTCCTTCACGTTATCGCGTGGAATGGAAGAGACGTTGACCTTGGATTCTTCACATTTCTATTGATGCTCAAGTTTGCAAAATAATACCCAGTTTTGGCATGTAGTGCGCTGAAGAATCTCAAAAGATTAATCCTCTGTACGGCCCGTGCGTATCATATCAAAATACAAGCTTAGAAGTCAGCTGTGCCATCTAATGAGCTAAGCGACAATGGCTGCTAAGGGCGTCTCTACCAAATATGGTATTGACATTGGTAGGAAAGATTTGGTGGCGGCTAAGCGTTCAAGTTTTATATAACAAGGCAGGAACTGAAGAAAATCCTCCAAAGTTACAGAAGCAGCCACGCACGCAAGCGCGTGCGCACACACACAAGTAGAAAGGAAGAATTAACAACAGGGCGTTTGATCTTGACTTCACGTGAAGGCATCCAATAGATAAAAAAAAATTGCATTGTCCAGGGACTCTTTAATCATGGTGAACGGGAATCCTGCTTGTAGTGTCATTTTATCTCTTTTATTAGTGATAGTAGAGAGTGATGCTAATCGATCGAAGTGTCAACTCTTTAGTTGGTGATGTCAGGCCATGTCCAACACGGACGCTTGTCATAAGCGTCAGGATCCAATTCCCGTCTGTTTTGGCCACGTAGGCATGGTTTTAGAAACATATTCCAAAAATATATTTTAACAATATAGTGAATTTGTTCTAAATACATAATGAGCATTTTTAATACAAGATGAATAGTTTCCTACTCCCTCTGTTCCAAAGTACTTGTCGTGTAAGTATTTTGGAACCGAGGGAGTAATAGACGTCAGCCTTTCTTAAAACATTTAGCTGAAAAACACGACGGATATTTTTAATACATGGTGAATATTTTAGAACAATTTCCTAAGAGGTGTGTGAAAATCTTGGTTCTTCTATGGCCTTGCTCATTTTGTCTCTGTGCAATCTGACTCTTCTGCTTTAGTTTTCTTTGCGTGAATTTGGTGAAACCGAAAATGATTACCGGCTATCCAAGTCATCGATTTAGAAATTACAATGGTGACTTTGGTTGTGATTCAAAAAGAAGAAGAAAGAAAATCAACAAAATGTTTTCACTGTATTTTTTTCATATGTCATTTTAGAAGACTTTGACACCCCCAAGGCACTGTATTGTCCGTTTTGTGCAATCTGGCAAACAATTTTTTCTTTTGGCGAGAAGTATAAGTTTTAGAATTAATTCCACTTTTTACATAAATCGAGGGGACCCATACAACAGTCTACAGTCCGGCCGCAGAGGAGGCTCGCCAAGCGGCTTAGAGCATCTCCAACCGTTCGCCTCCGGGCTAGAAAAAAGCGCCGCTTGGGGACGAACCGGTGATATTTTCGGCGTGGGGGCGATCGGCTTCCCAGCCGCCACCCCCAGGTTGGCCCCAGACATTTAAAAAAACATAATTGGGCAAATTTTGGTAAACACGGCATACATTCGGCGATATTTAGGCGGTTCACAGTTTTTTTTACATATAGAGACATAATAATAAGTCTACTAAAAAGAAGGAAAAAAAGGCCACGCCTATAGGCCGAAGAACTAGCTGAACACGCCGAAGTCGCTGCCGTCGTCGTCCTCCTTCTCCTCCTTCACGCGGCCGTCCCTGCTGGACCCCTGCCCGGGGTCCCCCTGGCGGACAGGTTTGGCCGGCGGTGGCACCTCGTCGTCGCTGTCCTCGAGAACGACGACGCCTCCCTCGTCACAGCCACGGCGCCGAGTGGCGATCTCCTCCAGGGCGCGGGGCTGGCGCTCCAACTCCGTCCGCGCCCAGTCCTCCCGCGCCCACTTCATGGTGGCCTTATCGTCGATGGCAGCCTCGTCGTTGTGCTCGTGCTTCACGGGGCCGAGCCCCGGCTCCGTCTTCGGCCTGACGAGGCGGGAGGATAAACCGCCGCTGCCCTCATTGATGACGACGCCGTGGTTGCGCCGGCCGAGCGGCGTTTACGCTTAAGAGCATCGGTGCCCCGGGGGAGTGGGAGGAGGAGCGAGAGGAGGAGGAGGACCCGCCCAGCATCCTCCTCATCACCCATGGACCGCATGTCCGGCGGGGGACTGGGGCGGCCGGGTACGTCAACGGCGGGTCGTTGCCACCCTCGAGGTACTCGAGGACGGCGTGCAGCATGCGCCGGGGGCGCCCCACCACAGGCGGCGGACGTCGCTGTTGTTGCGCCCCCTCGCCAGTGGCACGTTGTTGGTGGAGGCCAGCTGCTCCGCCTGCCAGCTTAGAATAACGCCGCCCACGCCCCGTGGTTGCCGGCGTCGTACTACGGGAGGGCTCGCTCCTCCTCTGACAGAGACGCCCGCGCACGGTCGATCTTGGCCTGGAAGTAGTGGGGGTGCTCGACGTCGGGCAACGGGGGGACGGGGACGCCCTCGGGGCTGAGCCTCCACCGCCCCGGCGCGCGCATGTCGGGAGGCGCCGGGTAGTATGCTTCGTGGAGAAGATGCGCTTCTCACTCGTGCAGAGAGCGGCGGCCGAAGCCATCGGCCACCGCCCCATCGCTGGGGAACCTTTCGCCCATCGTCTGTGCGTGCACGAGGAGAGAGGGGGCTCCGGGCTGGGTGTGTTCACCGGCAAGGCAGGGGCGGCTTATATAGCGGCCGGGGGCGGCGTTGTGTGTACGCGTGGCGGGGAGGGGGCGCGTCGCCTCACCGCACCGCCCGTGAGAAATCAATGGAAGACTGACCGGCGGCAGCCTTGCATTGATTACTCGCGGGAAATCGAGGCGATGAGGACGACGAGGCGCGGGGGTCGCTGACTCGGCGGGCTCGCCGTTCTTTCACGCCAAAATCAGTTTTCCCGGCGCCCCGGGCGCCCCCAGCACATCAGGTTCGGCCTGAGTCCGCCGGCGCCAGTTTCGGCCCAAACCGGCAAAAAAGAGCTTCTGGAGGGTGCGACTGGGCTAATTTTTAGACGCCGGTATTAAAAAATGACCTTGGGGACGTGGCTGAAGATGCTCTTAGTTTGCGATCGTTTGGCATTCCACATGCATGACGTGCTGTCGGCGTCCGTCTGTGATGGCTAGCCGGTGGTCAAGCGTATTGGCGTCCATGCTAGTGCGGGCAATTTTGACTATTTTGACCTGTGGACGAAATCAATTCACAAAATGAACTGCCCGTGAAACTATTTCACAGCACTGACCCTTTTGTGTAGCGCCCGCCACGCAGGCGCCACACCCTACGGTGCAGCGCCTAGCTCGGGGGCGTTGCACCTCAGTCCACCGTGGCAGCCCCTGGGCCCGCACCCAGCAGTGCAGCGCCTCAGAGCTAGGCGCTGCACCGTAATGTGCAGCGCCCGGCCCACAGGCGCTGCACTGTGACTTAGATGCCAGCCGCCCGCTGCCCCCCCCCACCCCACCCATTCGTTCCAGAGGAGTTACAGAACAGGCGGTCGGCGGCTTCCTCCTCTCCCCCTCTCAATCCCCTCTTAAAAAATCTTCAAATCTGACGATTTGGCCCGTGGATTCCTTCACCAATCCATCCTAGAAGATACTTTTCTCCGATCCCCTTCTTTCTATCCATAGAATGTATGCTATTTCGGAGATTTGAGGAACCCTTGTTTGAATCTTGTGTGTATTAGATTTAGGGAATTTTTGTTTGAATCTTGCATGTATTAGATTTGGGGAACCCTTGTTAGACTAGAATGTGGTTTGGATACATAGGTTGACATGTTATTTATATAGTTTGGATACATAGGTTGACATTTTATTTATATGGAAAAGATATTTGTATTGAATCTTGCATGAGGTAGGCTTAGTTTAGTTTATTGAAATTACATTTGTATTGGCAAGAATGGTTTGGATACATATGCTTTGTATTTTGCATCTAGTAGGCGTACTTTAGTTTATTTGTATTGAAAAGATAATCGTGTTGACAAGAAAGCTTTCTTTCAAAATTGTTAGGATGGTTTGGCTTCTCGATGATCACTGGGACAAACAACACCGGTCGTACGCTATGGCGGTGGAGCAGCGGGTAATAATGAAAGTGGCCTGTTTTATGAATTTCGTATTTATTTCAAACACAAATGCCCCATATGTAATGTTATGAATTGTTTGTTTGTAGGCGCTTGCACCTTTGAAGCTTCGTTCTCACGGGGTCACCCTTGGGTGGATGCGCTATGATGAGCGATACACACCGTATGTAAGGGAGACAGGACTTCTCCCTTTCATTCATATGGTCAGACGGTCGACGCCACCCAACAATGCTCCAGCACTCACCGCGCTTATTGATCATTGGCGGCCGGAGACACATAGTTTCCATCTACGGACCGGGGAGATGACAGTGACGCTCCAGGATATTGCTATGATCACCGGTCTTCCTATCGATGGGAATCCTCTATGTATGAGCACCGACTCCGATGGGTGGCGCGCGCAGATGCATGCCCTTATCGGTATGGTTCCTCCGGAGCCTCCCGAACCAGCAGCAGAAAACAAGAAGAAGGAAAGAGTCGCAGCCGGTGCTACTTTCACGTGGATTACTGAGCACTTTGGTACTTGCCCACCGGAAGCTGATGAGGACACGGTCAAGATATATGCTCGTGTCTACATGTGGTATGTGATATCCAGGACTATGTTTGCTGATGGCACAGGCAAGAATGCTCCATGGATGTGGCTGAAGACGTTGACCGTCTTCGATAGCAAATGGAGTTGGGGTTCGGCGACACTGGCTTACTTGTGTGCGAGCAATTTGTTCAACAAAGTGGCGAACCGCTTCTCGGAGAAAGCAAGACAACAATCTTGAAGATCATCGGCCAACTCCTTAAGGCCACATGCCCTATAGAAGTTCGAACAAAAGTGCCTCATGCACCATCGATGGTGCAACGGAGCATGCCCAGGAATGTCAATCTCCACTGCGTTAAGAATTCCTGCATGCCGATCCGATATGACACAAATTTTCCTTTGAGCGGGTAACACCTTCGTCCTCAAAAGACGCATAAACCACTCCCAGTTGTCATTGTTCTCCGCCTCAACCAAAGCAAATGCCAATGGCAACACCCGGTTATTGGCATCACTTGCTATCACAACCAACAAGGTGCCCTTGTATTGTCCGGTCAAGAACGTGCCATCAATGGAGATGACCGGCCTACAGTGTTCGAAAGCCCTCACGCATTGCTCGAACGCCCAAAATGCACGGCCAAATACTCGGACTTTCTTTCCTTCATAAACCGTTGTTTGGTGCCCATGAGGCTCAACAACATGAACCATGTCCGGGTTTGTGGCGGCCATGGCTAACAACAACCTAGGGATTCGGTTGTATGCTTCCTCCCAAGTACCATACAACATCTTAAATGCGGCTTGCTTCGCCTTCCATGCCTTGCCGTATTTCACCTTGTAATGAAAGATGGCTTTCACAAGGTCAATGACATGTTGGACGCTCATTGTTGGAAGTGTGGATATTGAGTTGGAGAGCCTGTAAGCGATGAACTCAGACGTGAGTTGTCTGTGGTCTTGGGACACAATCTTGCCATCCACCCTTTTGCCTCGGCACATGTGAGTTGGCACACAACTCACTACGTGCCAAGCGGGACCTCCTTTCCATGGTCTTGCACGCACAATCCACGGACATATTTCATCTTCACATGCACATGCAACCGTGTAGCGCACATTGACGTCCGAATGCACCACCTTGTGTGGACGATAATGCGTAACCGAGTAGTTGTCGAGCCACATCTTCAATTCCAAGAAGGTTTCGAACTTACACCCTTTACCAATCCGGTTCTTGTCGTCTCCCAAATCACGGTGAGAGCTTGGCCTAACCCCAAGAGATATAGATTTGCCACCATCCACAACGGCTTCATCCGCGAGACTAACATCCTTGAACAATGGTGTCTTGTGATCCCGACCGAATACCTTCTCGAAAGCTTCGGCCTCCTTCACCGTGAACCCCTCCTCATCAACTTGTTCATCGGGACCTTCGTCATCCGAATCCGATGCATATGCACGGGAAAAAGGGATGGAATGGTCCATTGTCTCTTGCAAATGATATTTGTCAAGATCACCCACATTGTTGTCATGGAGATCAACTTCATTGTCATCGTCTGCATACTCATCATTGTCCTCTTGCAAAGCTTCATCTTGGTTGTTTGTAAACGGGCTCAATGTTGGCCTCACTTCTTGGCTCAAAAGAGGTTCAACAATTTCATCTCGCTTCAAGGGTGGGGGGCTACTAGCAACCAAAGGGGAGGGTTTCCGGTTCAAGTCCAAATGCAAATTTGAATCAACCTTCTTCGTTGCAAATAACTCAAGAGCCTTGTCAAGTGAATCGGCCACCGTTTCCTTGTATGCAACCCAACGTTGCTCCGAGTTGATACGCATTGTCTTCCAACGGATGTGCATTCCAAAACCTACATTATGCCTTCCCTCCAACTCAACGATATCACTAGGGTCCATCCAATTCAAATCTTTCCTCACTTGTTGCAAGAGCTCCGCATAGTTAGGACTACTATCAAACAACATATCTAGCTCATCCGGATCCGGTTCAATATTGCCTTTCAAGAAGGCGTCTTTGTCCCCATGATGAACAAACACACATGTTCTTCCCATCCCTATAAGCATTCACACAACACATCGTAACATTACTTCCATGAGTACTAATTTAAGGATTAACACGGAATACAAACCCTAATATATATATATCAAACAACAACCCTAACCCTAACCCTAACCATAACCCTAACCCTAACCATAACCCTAACCCTAACCATAACCCTAACAATAACCCTAACCATAACCCTAGCACCAACATAAGAACACCCATAAGAATAACCGTAACATACTAACAAAGCCTAATCATAGGAAATTGGCAAACAAAGATCTCACATCTCCATGCAAATCTCTAGATCCAAACAAAACTAGGGTTTCCCAAACTAGCATTACTTGGATCAAAACAAGGGATCGGAGAAGATTACCTTGAGGGAGGGTATGACTTCGAAATCCACGGACAAATTCTTCAAATTTGCAAGTTTTGGGAGAGGATTTGAGAGGGGGAGAGAGTGGGAGAGGGGGTAAAGCTCGGGTTGGGGTGTGTGGGGTGAGGGGAGTGGGGGAGGGGGGCCCAGCCGCTGGATAAGTCACAGTGCAGCGCCCGAACGCTAGGCGCTGCACATTACATGTGTGGCGCCTAGCTAGGAGGCGCTGCACTGCTGGGTGCGGGCCCAAGGACTGCCACGGTGGACTGGCGTGCAACGCCCCCGAGCTGGGCGCTGCACCGTAGGGTGTGGCGCCTGCGTGGCGGGCGCTACACAAAAGGGTCAGTGTTGTGAAATAGTTTCACGGGCAGTTCATTTTGTGAATTGATTTCGTCCACAGGTCAAAATAGTCAAATTTGCCGCTAGTGCGTCGCGAGTGTGACATCGGGCTCGATCTGCCGAAGGTGTGCACAGGGTCGATCCTGAGATTTTAGGGGCCCAAGGCGAAACTATACGAGTCCATTTACGATACATCAACCAAATTTGGACAGTATATTTTCATGGTTCGATACTACACTAAATTTTTGGTAGTATATTAATTAGTTAGGTGCATTTTTGGCAGTTCATTGTTTGTTTCTGTTGTGTGCTGGCGGGAGGGCCAGCTACGGCGAGGACGTAGTGGAACAAATTCCTCAGGTCCGTCGTGTTGGGAGGGACTATTCCTCGAGTCGTCGGAGTTCACTGACCGTGTTCCCCCCGCGACGTCCGTTCCCTCTCCATGACCACAGCCGCATCACAAGAAGCTGGTCTCGAATACAGACAGCCGCATCACAAGAAGTCGGTTTAATTAATTCTCATAAAAATTAACCAGTATGTCTTTGAGGAGAATTTTGCCTGATTCATTATGACCGTTGGATCAAACTAATACTACTCGTTATATGGAGTAGTATGATGTACTGTAAAAAAAACTCAAGATATATATGCAAGCAAACACCGACGACAACTGGGAGGCTGGTTGTTGTCGTTGTTCCCCTTGTTTGTCTGTTTAGTTTGGTTCTTGGTTGGTAGGTAGCTGCTTGTTTCTTAGCAGATTTGTCCACGTTCAAGCAGAAGATCAATCTCGGTACGATCTTCTTTATTGAAACCTCTATGGTTATATAAAAGTATATTAAAATGAGGAGGGTATCAACACCCATACTTCTATAAGAAATAAGGGTTGGTGACATGCAAACGATCTTGAGTTCTTGACCATCTAATACAGTCAGCCCCAATGGCTCCTGAATCATTTAGACCTTGTATATTACTGTATATCATAATTGCACACATCTAAGAGGAAGCTAATAGGCCGAGAGGAAAATAAAAGGAATTGTTTGATTTTACGTGCTTGCTGAATTTCAATTGCCTGAAAATATTTGAAAATCTCATTCACTAAAATTGGCACACCGGTAACCGTAAAGTTACCCTTTTTGGAGTTGTGCTTTTTTAGTGAAATATTAGTGCAATTTCTTGTTCATGGATTATATTATATATGAAGTGACGAACGGCTCATGTAGCACCCTGATGACCAACGGCGCCACTTTCACACAACTCCACGTGGAAACATGCATGTCATGTGGGTGAAATAGATGTACTCGCAAGGCTTACAACAGACCTAAGCTAGTTATGCGACATGTTTCAAAGGAAGGGTGGATGGTTTAGCGGTAAGAACTAAGCATGCCTTGTCTTCCTCCCTCGCATCTCTCACGAGGAAGAACCCATGAGGCGCTCAAACGGTTGGCAAGTTTTAATTACTAAGGTTAAAGTTGTTCTGTGATTAAGTCAACAAGATCCAAGTCGTCCAAGAACATGACTATTCGAGTAGATTTATCCCCACGGAGGTGTGGTACACCAAATGTACCCATACACGTTCATCCATCTCTTGCAGTACGCTGGTTATTGGCACATTATATGCATGAACCGATGGAGGTGGATCGACACGACACTCCCCTACGCTACATCCAAGTCCAGGAAGCGACCTGATTTAGTCGACACCAAATCGAGAGCCCGGCCGTAGTTCCAAGTCGGACCCAATCAAATGCGAGGGGTTCCAACTTCCAAGGTGAATGTTGCCCCGAACCAGAGTCAACCCTTTGTATCAGCTCCACTAAGTTTACGTATCACTAAGGGATTTCTCATCGGTGGCACAAAAGTATGAAAGGCAAATGGAAAACCCTAGCTGCTCGGTAGCTCGTGTAGGCCAAGACCAAGGGCCACCACCACTGGTGGCCCATACACCTCCACTCCTCGCCGTCATCCACTAGACGCACATCGTCACCGTCGGGATCCTCTGCGCACATGGCCCTAGTAAGCCTAAGTTGCCTTTTTTGGAGTTGTGCATTTTTAGTGAAATACTAGTGCAATTTTTTGTTTGTATTTATCTCTCTTTGTCTCTTTGGTTGAACGTTGACCCAAAAGCCAGGAAATGTTACCTAGATTTCAAACAGAAAAAAAAAACAGCTAACCTAAGTCTAGCCTCCATAAATTGGCCAGGTCAACGACGACCGAAGACCACAAGTTTGGGTCAATAACTTTGATATCGACAGCGCATGGTTAGCTCACAAAACATACTCCCCCGATTAGTGATCTAAAAAGTCTTGCACTCCCAGTACTGCATTTCTTTACAGAGGAAGTATAAATCTGCAACACGTGCGTGCATTCTAGGCTTGCTCAATGTATCTGCTAAATGTGGATTATTGCTGCTCAATTATAGCACAAAGCAAGTCTAAAGAGAGAGATCAGATCAGATGGGTAAAACAGTATCCTAGGGGAGGCTCCTTTTTAACCCACCACTACTCCTACCAGCATTCCTTTTCACTTTTGTTGAGTCAGCCAAGGCAGCCCAGCCAGCCAATCCTTGCTCAGCCCAGCTCTGCTAAGCTGCCTCCCCATCCTCCTCCCTCCTCCCTCCTGGAGGATTCTTCCCCTCCTCCTCCGCCTTTCTCCGCCCAGCAGAGATTGCATCCGATTCCAGTTCCAGACCCAGCTCCATCCTCCTCCAAACCCTAGACCCAAGCAATCAAGCAGTCCGTCGCCTTCACCTCGTCCCCCTCCCCCATCTTGCCGTCTCCGTCCATGTGACCGACTTTCTTGGCCCAAGCAGCAGAGCCGGGGCGGAGCGGCGGCTATGGCGGCGGCGTGCGCGGCGGCGCGGATGTTCGCCTACAACGCGACGCTGTGCGCGTGCGACCCGGGGTACTACCTGTCGCCCAACGGCACGGCCTGCGTGTCCCTCCCGGCGTCCGGGGACGGCAACACCTTCGCCGACTGGCAGGTCGGGGCCGTCGGGGCCGGGTCCCGCAACCAGACGCTCTACTTCCTGGCCCCGGTCCTCTCCCTCGACGCCGTCCGCCGCCTCACCCAGTCCCAGGCCGTGCTCCTCTTCACCGCGCTCGTCACCCTCCTCTCCTGGCTCGCCTTCTGCGCCGCCGCCAGGCTCGCCGGCCGCGACCCCTCCGGCAACAAGAAGCTCTTCCGCGCCCGCTTCTGGATCAGCCGCCTCGACTGCATCTTCGACACCCAGCACTGGGCGGTCAGTACTACTCCTCACTAACATCCATTGGTTGATTGATTTCCTTTTTCGTTGCACACATTATTTCCAGAGGCCAAAGCATCCACACATTCATCGATTGCTTTCCCTTCTTGTGCCACACATTCAGTAATTAATCAAGCAAGCAAAGTAGGAATTTCCGGATAAATAAATAAAATTACTGTTACAGCTTCGTTTGCTTCGCCTAGGCGTCTTGGATTGCTTCGCCTTCCCCCAAGCGTTTCCTCCTACTTTTCCTCCTGGTTGGCTGCTTGCTTCCGTGTGGCGAATTGGGATTGCCTTTTGAAATTTTTACCATTATTTGCCTGCTGTGTAACACACGTGTACTCTTGTCGCAATCAGCATATCCATAATATATCTTTCTGATCTGAAAGTAGGTTGCAATTGCTGTCCAAATGTAGGCTGACCAGCAAGTGCTCAAGAAGAGGAAGACAGAGCTGGGTGGGATGTGCTCGGTTGCTGCCCTCATACTCTTCATTGGATTAGTCACTGTGTAAGTCAGCTTCACAAAATTCATCTAGTCTAGTACAATACTCAACTGGAGTGATGCTCACTCGAAATGTGTTGATGCAGGCTGCTGTACCAAGCCATCAATAGGCGCAACATCGAAGTGCATCGAGTCAAGCCGGCCAACGCTCCTGATCTCTTGGCTTTCGTCAACGACATCGAGTTCCACATCACCACCATCTCGAGCATGTCCTGCTCCCAAGTGACCCCGCCTTCGATGATCGCGATGGGGACGCCCGGGTTCATGGACTTCAGGGTGTTGCCTCTCTCGACGCTCTTGACCTACAGTTGCCAGAACACGAGCCAGGGGCCGTCTATCACGCTCAAGTGCAGCGGCTGCAGAATGCCTCCAAGGGACCACTACGTGTCCTGGCAGTTTGTTGACCTGCCGAGGCGGCCGGCGATAGCTGTTGGCTTCCAGTTCAACCTGACTACCAAGCAAACCGGGGACGATGAGCACGTGAGCTTTGTCAGTGGGACCATAAACTCTGACAACTATGGCGACGAGAAGCTCAAGACATTCAGAGGGAGAGACTCCAACGTGCTCAAGATTCAGCTGTTTCCCCAGATATACAACAAACTTAACAACTTGAAGCTCTTGCAGCCGCTGCTTCAGGACTTCACTCCAGGGTCTACCTTTTCGGATGTCAGCAGCTTGAATGCTTCCCTGCAGAACCCTACAGATGGAGTATTAAATACTACGCTCTACATAAGTTATCTTTCAGATTACATCGTGGAGATTAGTAACGAAAGTGTCATAGGCCCAGGTGAGTCTCTTATGATGACAAGGCTGAGCATTTTTCTGTTTGATACTCTGTATGTGCTATCTTTCCAGTCTATTTAGTGCCCAAGTCTTTTTTGCTGTGCGCATGATTTGCTAGTAACCGATTGCTTATGGTTATGGATTATTATAGCAATATTGCTTCAGATTGAACTACTAACTACCATATGAATAGTATCAAACATTTGCTCCATGATAGGTTTTCCAAATCCTAGAGGATCTGTATTTAGTAGTGTGTGGCTAATTAAATTTGATCTTGATCTAGCTGTTTGATTTGGTTAAACATAGTTATAGTTATACTAGTTTAAACTGATCATGTTACTGCAGATATGAATATATGGTTACAAAAGGCTTTCTACTTGTAGCATATAGGAAATTTGCTTCCAGCTCACAGCGGGTTTCACTTAGTAGAACCATCCTCCATTGTTATTTCCTGAGACTAAAAGTAGCTTAACCCTGAATCCCTGGCACGGCAACAAATCCTGAATTTCTTCTCCAGATATGAAAGTACTTAAAACAGAAGCAACTTATAGGTTGTGTGATATTTCTCAAGACGATTTTCCACATGCCTGCACACCAAATAGGCCATAAACAATAGCCTTGTGCCGTTGCGCGCCCCGTAGATACATACTTTTGTGGTTATAATGAGGGCCCACTTGTGAGAAAGTTGGCCCAAGTGTCCAACAGAACACCCTGGCAGTTATATGGGTTGTGAATTTGAGCATTAGCTACCTAATTTGTGCAGTTTCCATTTCTATCATCTAATAGCGATTGTTTCATGCAGTCAGTATAATTGCGAGTATTGGTGGCCTTTATGCCTTCAGTATAGCGATATTTCTCTGCCTCATGGCTCAAGTAAGTTCATGGACAATTTACTGTTTTTTTTTTACTTTGTGACACTGAAAAAAAGGAATAAGCATGCGACGACGTGTAAACTGATTTGGTATGCAACTGACTATTATTTGGACTCTTCAGTGTGAAGCTAGGATAAAGAAGCTCCGTAATGAGGATACAAGAATGCTGAAAATTCTGAGCAAACGGCGAGCTCAACAGAATTGGGATAAGGTGAAGCATTGCTTGGTCCAACGATGAACATCATATAATATACATGGCATCCATGGGGCTGCATCTCTGATTAATAAATGATACTGATTTTGTTGTTTATAGGTGAGAAAGTTTGTGATGTATACCTGGGGCCCTAGCAACTTGGATCCAAGTGACAGAAGTGGCAAGTACCCTGAAGCTTCAATGATGGATTCTCTCCATGAATCCTTCCACAAGAAAAGAAAACCGACTAGACGAGCTACCTCGATTGCTACCAGAACGATGAGAGATCATCCTGATGTGGTAAATTAAATGCCCCTTTTTAATAGTGTCTACTGATAAATTTTGTGCACTATAGTACTATATTTAGTTTTGCAAGTTTGTGTTGTTATTCCATTCAGTTTGTCGAATCCTACTAGTACTTTTCTTTAGAAAAAATCTTACCTTCTGTGCATGATACCGCGTGCAGGGAGCAATTGACATCGAAAGAGCTGGGTAAATGCAGCAGTAGACAACAACCTTGACGCGCCTGTATGGACGACTCCTGCAGGAAGAAGTTTGTATGGTTGAGTGACGCGACCAGCCATACCGGAGATTCTTTTATTTTTGTCAATATGATCTATCTCAAGGCAAAAATTGTACAGCGGTAGGTAGGTTGTAAAGTTGCAAATAGCTTGATTTCGTTGGACGGGCACGATTCCTTTTCTTAAGCATGTGATGAATGGGATTATGGATGTGTGACTGGATCTCCTTTTCTTTTCAGCAATTCATCCATCCACGTGAACTTGCAATAGCCTAGAAGACCCCTTTTGTTGTTAGTTCCTGTAGTGGATTACTTTATGTTTTTTTAGAAGGGGATAACTTTTCCGTGTTCCCTCCTTTTATGCCACCACTGAAAGGTGGAACTGGATCAATTATGTCAAGCCATTTAGTTGGGAATCTTAAAGTAGATGGCAGTAAATAAATTAAGGGTGTTGTTTTGCTGAAGGAGTAAACAGCCCTCTGCGGTACCTAAAGTTAACATGAGTTGTAAAAATCACCATAACATTTTCACAATTGTGGCTATCAAATCAATCAACTGCCACACACAAAATGCATAGTTGTTGTAATTTGACTATTCGTTATGTATGATGAGCCTTTTTCCCCCGAGAAAATAATGTCTAACAGGAGTAAACTAATACTCCTTTTGTTCCCCCTTTGTTCCTTTATTAGCACTGCAAATGCGCACTACAATTCGGAACTTTAGCAACAACAAAAAAAGGGACTATAAAGAGGAATGGAGGGAGTATTTGAGTTGCATGGGCTGACCAAATTCTCCAACAAATTTCCCAAGTAATTCCCTTGGATGGTGCGCAACAAAGTAAATTCATAAAATTTGGAGGAATGAAGACAGTGAGTAGAGGGAAGTCCATTGAAGTTCTCAAAGGAACAAAATTCAAACACTTGTTAGATTCCCTATAAGATGTGGAGGTCAAAAGAATGCATTCCATATAAATTTTACCCTGATGATCTGGCCAATTATCTCTTTCTCCTGTTTTTTCCTGATGCTCTTGCCAAAATACAGTAGGGAAAGGATCATAGTGCAGAGTTTTATAAATTAAAAAAACATGTACATAGAGAATATTTACAGGTATGCAGAGAGTACAGGAAGTGTTACAAATTATGTTGTATCCAACCTTTGAAGTTATTCGAGTGCTTTTGTACTCTCTGGATAACCAGAGTAAGATCCTCTCTGAAATTTCTGAGCCATCTCTCCCAAGATAAAGCAGAGAGCACAAACAGCCCCGCTTGCCCAGCAAGTACCCTGGGGATGACTGCATTGCACGTTGAGGAGCGCAACAACGCCGCCGAAGAGCATCGCACCTTTGATGTCATGTCGCGATATCAAGAGCCGCTGGCGCCAAATGCTACGCTGAGGCACCACTGCACCTCCTGTCAGTAGCTTACCTGACAGACAACAGCCAACACCTGAAAAGCAACTCTGAGCACCTTGCGAGGCATCACCGCCAACACCGGAAAAAAGAGAAGCCTGGAAGGTTCATCCTTCAGTTGCAAAATGCGGTAGCAAGGGGCCCCAGTTCCTAAACAGTATCCAGCGCTTGATACTTCCATCAACCCAGACTAAATCATTCCACCATTGCGTTTCTCCTATTATCGTTGCGAAGAATGGGTTATTTTCAGTGACACCAATGGGGATTCCCTTCAGTTTCGCACAGCCCTTCACCTTCAAGTCCTTGAGAGACGGCAAGACCCTTCCGCAGATGCAGCTAAGCTCTGGAAGCTCCCACAGCTGCAGCGACTGTAGCCTCGGAAGAGCATGTTCCGCGGCGACCGATTCGTCGAACACTCTCTCCAAGCTGTCACAGAACCTTATTTGTAGGCTACGAAGATTCGGCAGGCGCAGGGATGAAGGAAAGAGGAAGTTCAGTTTTGGACAGCAATCGAGGAGCAAGTGCATCAGACAACTGAAACTAGTCAAATCTTCCATCCCTTGGCAGAAGTATGCTAAATTGTCCATGTTAGAGATCCATATATTCTGCAATTTGACCATTGTAGCCACTTCTTCCAGTAAGAATATATTCTCCAGTTGGTGACAGTCCTCTACCCAAAGTTCTTGTGCTGCTGTCAGTCTTCCGGTATTCAGCGTTTATACCAGATTTGTCAGTGTTATACTTTTTAATGATATTAGCTCAGCGTGTCTAAGAATCCCTTCGAGATCATCAGGATTGCTGACACATTTTATCTCCAAAACCCTATCGAAATCACCTGACTGTCTGTCCATCAAAGAAAATTTTGTCCTCCATACTTCAAAGCCATTGTCCATTGTTTGGTCAGAGTTTAAAGGGGAGATAACTATGTGAAACTTTCGAAAGCAGTTTGACCACAGTGTAGAGTCTTTGTCCAAAGACAAAGACTGAGCGAAGTTGGCCTGGCTTGAATAAATGTATGTTTTTCCGTCCTGGTTTACATCTTGAGAGACCCTCATGCCAAATCTGTCAGACAACTCGAAAGTAAGTCCACGCGGCAAACAAAGCATGGCCTTCCAATCCACCGGATCCTTACTTACTCCTATCTGGAGGTTACTGACAGCACCTGTTTTTGAAACTCCATAAGGGAACTTGATAAATGCTGTTGTATCACATGAATTGTGGTTTGTTTCTGTAGTTTGCTCAAACTTGAGGCATGGGCAATCTTGTAGCAGAAGTTGGTTAAGCTCCATGCACGCAGCCAGGGATGGCAAGCATTCGATAGAAGTTCTCGAAAGGTCGAGGATCTTGAGCAACCCCATACGGTCAAATGATCCACATTCTACCCTTTTTAGGGAGCCACAACCTGATGCACTCAGTGCCTCCAGCATCTCCAGCGAGCCTATGTGCTGAATTCTCTCCAAGTGTCCACATCCAACCAGTAGCAGCAACCGGAGGTGAAACAGACGAGAAATGGACTGGGGAAGGGTTCTGATTGGAGTGAAGGACAGGTCTAGCACTCTAAGCATTCCCACGCGGCAAAAGAATTCTTCCGATATACTTCTCATATGGCGGTTCCCTCTTAAAAGTAGCGTCGAAGTTGAAAAGCACTCATGACTTGGGCTTGCACGGAGTTCTTCCTTCACTGTGTTATTCATCAAGGAAATCCTTCTGCCAAACTTGGCAAGAAGATACTCAAATGGAATGTCATTGTCGAAGTATTTTTCAGGCTGCTCCACATAGCCATTCTCACGTCCAACTTGTGATACCGTCTCTCTGATGACATCATGGATGCGGATATGATGGTCACCCTCAAAATGAATCAAACCATGCTTTAAAAGCACATGGAGAATTTCCTCACCATAATAGTTAGCCTCATGAGAATCTCTAGCTTCTTGAATGATACCATCCAGCTTCCATAAAATGATCAGGTCTTTGACAGGAATTGCTTCATCGTCAGGGAAGAGTAGGCAGTATAGGAAGCAGCGCCTGGCAGTATCACTAGGAAGCCGACGGTAAAAAAACTTTACAAGGCGAACCATTGTGGTGAACACTGATATCTTGGGTCCTAGAGCCACATAAGCTTCACTTATTAACTTGCTCGACTCTTGTGCAGGCATATCACACAGTGCCCCAGCCAGTAAGATAATCGACAATGGCATGCCAAAACAGTTGTCAACTAACTCCAGATCAATATCCTTGCCGATCTTCTCGCGCAGTAGGTCATATGAGGCCTGATCTGTGAGTGGTTGTGGCGATATAAGTATAGCTGGATCCATGACTGAAACTGTCCTCCCGGTTCTTGTGGTCACAATGACCTTTGAACCTAAACTCTGCTCTCGAGGACATGGAATCCCCAATTTCCCTAAGATGTTTTCCTCGACAAAATAAGCATTGTCGAGAACCAACAAGAACTTTCGTCTCGTGAGATGCTCCTTGATCATCACCCTAATTCTCGACGATGACAGTTCTGCGCCAATGTCAATTAAAAGACATGTGGCAATCTTCTCAGTGCACCGTCTCAGACTACAACTTGTAGACAATGAAACCCAGATATAGGTATCAAAGCGATTAGAGTTCCTTGCGGTTTCAAATGCCGCTTTTGCCGCCCATGTCTTTCCCAAGCCGCCAATGCCCTCGATGGCAACCACTTCACCTTCTGGACGAAGAATCAGGCAAAGCATGTCTTGGAGCGTTATCAACCGATACCGTGGTACAGTAAAGCTTGGCAAACGAGTCCTTGATTTCCTAAAACAGCAGTAGGACGCCATGGCCGGCACACCTCCTATTTTGTCAGCCCTTGTGCTTGGGTTGCGCCTGGAGTCACAAGAAATCAGCTCGTGTACCTGCGTGGCGGACAAGTTCTTGCATTGTTAACTAGTCAATGGTGTTGGCTAATGTGTGAACTTGTTGCCAAATAGTATGAAATTCCAGTTCTTGATAATCTAGGTGTAGTTGACGCCCTTAGGCAAATATCCTTTTTCAAGTTTGCACCTCAAAGCAGCATCCCGGTTAACTGAAAATAATTACATTTCTTTCCATGAAAGAAGAGAACTGAAACAAGCTGTTGTGAAGGCTACATATGATATGAGAGAATTCACCCTTTGTGTGCGCAAAGCTTCGGGAGGTAAATTCAAGAGAACATGCTAGATAATTCCTTGTTGAGACTGATGAAATATGGGTTCTCCTCCTTTAATAAACAAAATAGGCGGACCGGATCCGGTCCCTAGCTTAGGTCCGTTTGGCAACATGCATAGCTAGCTAGCAAGCAAACATGGGGAGCACTGATAAGGATAACAGATGCAAAGGTTGTTGCACTTGCACGCCATTGCTCCATGTTTGTCTTGCAGAGAGACAATGCCTGAACTGCAGGAGCGGCGTGCTGCTACATGGTACGTATGGGGTTGTTATTCAGTAAGTCTGACTCGGCCCATCTTTCCTGGAAATCGGCAAGAGTCTGCGACCAAGGGCGGGCAGAGCACACAGGGCTCCCCGTGAATCGTCCCGGATCGGGTTCCCCCTCGCGTCGGAAGCTCGGACGGACGGACAGCTGAAATCCAAGGAAGAACAGGGCTCACCTTCGGCTGAATGGAGGCGAGCGGTGCTGATGCGATACGTGCGGCCTTTCTCCAGAAGCCGAACGCGACCCTGATGATCCGCTGGCGCAGAGCTTGCTTGTATCAGGGATTCAGGGGGGGAGGGAAGGTGGGCGCCGGCGGTCGGGATGGCCACCGCCGGCGGCGGGTTGGAGCGGGCCCTGGTCCACGGGCAGTCAAAGCAACCCGTCTGATTGGAGAGCGTTATCTTTTGAGATTTTTTCCTGTGAAAAACCTTTTAAGCAATTTAATCACCCATTTTTTTAGTCTAAATCTAAACACATTCACTTTATTGATCAATGTCCAAATACATGAGAATATAATTTAAGTCCGGGGGTTGAAGGAGCCATAAATAGCGCGTAGATAACCACAAAATAATTAGATGGGTCTTTTATGGTCTTTCATAGAAAGACCGTGAAAAATAATTAGGTCAAAATAAATCAACATTGTGGGAATTGAACACAAGGCCTCTTGTCTATCTCTTAGATGTAACTAATCCCAACTCATTTTAAATATACGAGCGGCAGTCATCATGTTTAATTTTTTTTGCGAGAAAAGGAGTTGATATTAAAACAGCCAAATTACAGAAAGGTCCACACAAAAAAGGAAATTGCAACCAAGCCCCTCTGCAACCCGACTACGCCGGCACCGTGGACGAGCCGATGACGCGCCGTTTGCGGCTGCTCGCTGACGCCTTGGATCAAAGCAGCCCCCAGGCAAAATGGGAAGTCTCTGATCAACGGTCCCTGAGGACCTACACCCATGGCTGTCGTCGTCGTCGCACCGCTCAACATCGCCTTCCTTCTCCAGATCTTCAACCGTCGGAATTGTCATCCCTCGATCTCCAGCACGGGGGAACCGTGCACGGCCGCTTCACCGAGCAGCGAGCACAAAGAAAGGAGCTGGTCCACAGCGGAGCTCCACCGGAACTTCGCCGTCAAAGGGGAGACCAACACCTGCAAAAAGCTGATCAAGTCGTGTCGCCGCCTCCACGACGCCACCGGCTGGCTCCCTAGGCACGCCTACACTATGTACACGTTGCAAATAGGGCCTCCCCCGTCCTCCCGCCGCCGGAGCGGCTGGCGGAGGGCGAGGGAGCCGCCGATTCGGCAACGGCGAGGTGGAGAGCCTGGGGTTCGCACAAATCGCCCTTCGTTCCTGTAGATGGGGAAGGGTGAGGTCCAAGGCTCATGTTTAGGGAGAGGACTAAAGCGGGTGAGGACTTCATGGTAATTAATGAAAGGGTTATGCTTAAATGCCATTAAAAATGATTGTACTTAAATGGAATCAGTGGGAGATTATGCCCCGCAAAGAAAATATGAACACGACTAAATTGCAACATATTTTTTTATGTTCATTTTGTAGAAGGGCGTTGTTGCGTTGCAACATGTTCTTCATAATGAATCCGATGTTGTGGGACATTATGCTTGTGCAAAACATCAATTTTATCCGTTGCAACGCACGGGCATATGTGCTAGTAATAATATTAATTCAGGTCCATAGACCATCTAGTAATGACCACAAACACTGGAGCGAGCTGAAAATGCACTGACGTCATCGCTCCTCCCTCACTAGAGTCGGGCAGAACTTGTTGCAGTAGACACTCAAGAAGTCGTGCTAAGGCCCCACGGGACTAATGCACCTGAACAGCAAACGTCACCGATGAAGAGAAGAATAGATCAGAAGAATTAACTATAGACACACGAACGATCATGGTCCTAAAGTGTGCTTAACAAGGCTATGTGCCTCATAGTTTGTCTCCTGCCATTTGAAGATGAAGTATCACTCAGATAGTTGTGTTGTCGTTGCTTTGATCTCCTTCACAATGCCAACTTCTATTTTCTACTATGTGTTTCATTTGTGTTTTTCCTTCTAAACATTACTTCTGATTCCTATGTGTTTTATTTATAGTTTTATACACAAGTTTCTCAGTAGCTTCCATCTTTTGGCAAGGAGGTCAAGAAGAAGAAGAAAAATGGGCTAACCAAATTGATAAGAAAATAGGCAGTTTTTCGATTAAATTAATTCATGAATAAATCATAAATATGACATGGACAGCATTGATAATACAGTGATTACGATCTAACAGAGCATGTACTAGGCATATAGTAGAAACATCTACGCATATCGCTAGTACTGCTACAACAGAAAGAAACACGAGAAGGATAAATGATGTATACCCTCCAATTGGCCACACGGCGGTGGTGGCGGTGGCAGCAGCCGCGGCATCCTCGGCGGCCTTCTTGTCGGCCTCGGCCTTCTCAGCGGCAGCACGGTCGGCGTCGGTCGACATGATGACGACGAAGGTGATGCGGACATAGATGAACAGAAGCGAGTAGTCGCGAAATCGCTACCCAAAAACCTAATCGCCCCTCTCCCGTACAGGATCCGGAGAAGCGGGGTTTCGGAGGCCTGTTCTCCCGTCAACCGTGTACGCGGTGAACAGGACGGAGTCGTCGGCGGCAGCAGCAGCAGAGGAACGACGTGGGCGTGGAGGCGGAGATGCGTTCTGTTTCGTGGCGGCTAGGATTGGCAGCGTCCCACATATATATGTGCGGCCGCGCGTGGAGAGACGTGGGCTGAACCCACGTCCAAGTCGGTAGCCCACGATCCGACGTCTCAGATCGTGGCCCTACCTGTCAAAGACTCTCCGTTCCTGACCGCAAAAGAAGCGCATAGGAGTGAGCTTGGCTCGGCTCAATCCCGCAACCCGCGGCGCGGCGCGGCGCGGCGCGTCGTGGCGAGGCGTGGCGTGGCGTGGCGAGCAGAGGAGGAGGAGTGCGCGAGGGCCTCATCTCTTTTCAAGCTCCAATAGCATGAGGGAGAGGATCCCTTATAAACCACTCCAACTCTCCTTCCACTTTCGGGGTGGGACTAAACTTCCCACCACCTTGTCATGCTACCTACATGGGCCCTTAGAGATCAAATCTGAAATTGTCATATGGGCTCTAGGCCCATCTCATATTTCATTAATCCCCCACCAGATCTCAGGGGCCCACTTTGTCCTTTGTTCCAAACGCTGTTTTGATATATACCAGCATCTCAGTGAAGACCGATTAAGGTTGAGCTCCACCTAGACCAAGTAGTTACACTCCTTCACAACTGAACAATGGACTATGCCTTGAATTGTCAATTTGGCGTCAAGAAGTTTCACCACAAGTCCCATTGATACGAGGCTGCCGAAGGCCGACCCCTCGGGTGGAGCATATTATTCACACTCCTGGCCTGTTCATGAGCTTGCTAGAGATCACCCCAATCTCATAGACTGTGACTAGTAGTCGGGCTCATATAGGTGTGTTCCTCCAAAGATCGCTCTGTAGGATAGCATCTTGCTTATGCATATAAGCCTTGGAACACATTAAGACAGTAGTCATCCTTCCATACAGTTTCCGAGAGTATTGCATCTCCAACGGAGTGGGTAATTAAAGTTACTCTACTCAGTTCACCATTGGCTTGTTTTCCCAGGTCCTACTTCACGGGATCTCCGATCACATAGGTTGGGTTACTACCAAGGCAACTCATATGGGTCTCATACCCATCTCCCTTGATGCGCTATCTATCACAACACGTGATAGCCCTTTAGTAAAGGGATCTACCAGATTCTTAGCCGTTTGAATATAATCCAATGCTATCACTCCAGAGTTTCTCAATTTTCTGACAGTTTTCAATCTCATTCTTATGTGTTTGTTGGACTTCATGTTGTCCTTTGAACTCTTCACCTTGACAATAACTGTTTGGTTGTCACAGTTCATAAGGGCGGCCGGAACCGGCTTCTCAACCACTGGCAAGTCCATCAACAGATCTCGAAGCCATTCTGCTTCGCCACCCGATGTGTTTAATGCTGTTAATTCTGCTTCCATTGTCGATCTTGTTAAAATCGTTTGCTTGCAAGACTTCCAGGAAACAGCATCACCTCTAAGAGTAAACATATACCCAGTTGTGGCCTTCATCTCATCAGCATCAGAGATTCAATTCGCATCACTATACCCTTCAAGTACCGACGGGTATCCGGTATAGTGAAGTCCATAGTTCATAGTACCTTTCAGATAGCGCATAACTCTCTCAAGAGCACGCCAATGTACATCACCCGGTTTGGAAACAAACCGGCTCAGTTTGCTAATAGAAAATGCGATGTCAAGCCTCATTGCGCTCGCTAGATACTGGAGTGAACCAACAATCTGAGAGTATCTCAATTGATCTATAGCTGTGCCTTTAGACTTTCGAATCAGCACACTAGGATCATATGGTGTTTGAGATGGTTTGCAGTCTGAATATCCAAAACGACTCAACACCTTCTCAACATAATGGGATTGCAGAAGTGTAATCCCACCTTCACCATCTCTCAATAGCTTGATGTTCAAGATAACATCAGCCACTCCAAGGTCCTTCATCTCAAAGTTCTGAGATAGGAAAGACTTAACTTCCTCGGTCAGCTTGAGATTAGTCCCAAATATCAGTATGTCATCAGCATACAAACACAGTATAACTCATTCGCCCCCACCATAGCGATAGTATACACATTTGTCGGCCTTATTAACAACAAAGCCAACAGATGTCAACGTTTCATTAAACTTGTCATGCCATTGCTTAGGCGCTTGTCTCAGGCCATACAAAGATTTCACCAACTTACACACCTTTCCTTCCTGACCATCCATCACAAAGCCATCAGGCTGTTGCATATAGATTTCCTCCTTTAGCTCTCCGTTCAGGAAAGCTGTCTTAACATCCATCTGATGAATGAGAAGACCATGTGAGGCCGCCAACGAGAGTAATACTCGAATGGTGGTCAGTCTGGCCACAGGTGAATAGGTGTCGAAGAAATCTTTTTCTTCTTTCTGGGCATAGCCCTTGGCCACAAGCCTAGCCTTGTACTTTTCTATCATACCATCGGGCCTAAGCTTCTTCTTGAACACCCACTTGCATCCCAATGGTTTGCAACCATAAGGACGTTCAGTAAGCTCCCAAGTCCCGTTAGCCATGATGGAATCCATCTCGCTACGGACCGCATCCTTCCAGTAGTCAGCTTCTGGAGATGCATATGCTTCTGAAATAGAAGTGGGATTATCCTCCATGAGGTATATGAAGAAATCATCACCAAAGGTCTTTACAGTCCTTTGTCTCTTGCCCCTACCAAGGGATTCCTCATTATCCTCCTCAGGATTTTCATCATGTGTTTGGTTATAATATTCCATCGGAATGGCAGGTTCAGGAGTCTCCTCAGATTCCTGTCTAGAAGTGCTTTGTACATCTCTCATGGGGAAAATGTCCTCAAAGAATGTAGCATCTTTAGACTCCATAATTGTACCGACCTTCATGTCAGGTACCTCAGATTTCACTACTAGAAATCTATAGCCAACACTATTCATAGCGTAGCCCAAATTAACACAGTCCACAGTCTTTGGTCCAAGCTTACGCTTTTTGGGGATCGGCACATTAACTTTCGCCAAGCATCCCCAGGTACGTAAGTACGAGAGTTTTGTCCTTCTCTTGGTCCACTTCTCGTAAGGAGTGATCTCGTTATCCTTTGTCGGAACTTTATTCAGGACATGACAGGATGTCATTATAGCCTCCCCCCACCATGCCTGGGATAAACCCGACGTATCTAACATGGCGTTAACCAAATCAGTTAGAGTACGGTTTTTCCGCTCGGCAACCCCGTTTGACTGGGGTGAGTAGGGAGGCGTCTTTTCGTGAATAATGCCGTGTTCCGCACAAAAGGCATCAAACTCTTTCGAGAAGTACTCTCCACCACGATCTGACTGGACTCATTTAATTTTCTTTTCAAGTTGATTCTCAACTTCTGCCTTATAGATTTTGAAGTAGTGTAGAGCCTCATCTTTAGTATTTAACAGATACACATAGCAATATCTAGTGGAATCATCTATCAAAGTCATGAAATATTTCTTTCCACCTTTAGTCAACACACCATTCATCTCACAAAGATCAGAATGTATGAGTTCCAGTGGCGCCAAGTGTCTCTCCTCTGCTGCCTTGTGAGGCTTGCGAGGTTGCTTAGATTGCACACACGAATGGCACTTAGAACCTTTGGCTAAAGTGAAACTCGGGATTAAATTCGATTTTGCTAGCCGTGTCATAACACCAAAACTAATGTGACAAAGACGTGAATGCCAGACTTCAGATTCATTAACACTCAAATGAATATTGTTCACGACTTTATTACATAGATCTGCAAGAGAAAGGCGGAACATGCCTCCGCATTCATAACCCTTTCCAACAAATAGTCCATATTTCGTAACAACTAATTTATTAGACTCGAATACCAACTTAAACCCTTCTCTACATAGAAGGGAGCCACTAACGAGGTTCTTCTTGATGGCGGGGACATGCTGCACGTTCTTCAGCTGCACGATCCTTCCCGAAGTAAACTTCAGATCGACCGTGCCAACACCAAGAACAGAAGCACTCGCGCCATTCCCCATCAGTACGGACCCGTGACCTGTGGCCTGGTAAGAAGAAAACAATGAAATGTCAGCACACACATGAACACCTGCACCTGTGTCGACCCACCAATCGGTGGACGGACAAACTGAAAATACAGTAAATAAATTACCGTACCCAGATGCACCACTCTCATTGTTGCTCACAATCATATTGACAGACTTGGAGTCCGGCCCTTGCTTCTTATACTTGTTTGGGCACTTCTTGGCTCAATGTTCAAGCGAACCACAAGTAAAGCAGCCCTCATCCTTCTTATTCCTCTTGAAGGTCTTCTTACCCTTCTTCTTAAAGTCGGCACTCTGTTGGACACCGTTCTTTCCCTTGGACTTGTGGGAATTGGAGTTCTTCTGATGCACCATATTGGCCACAGAAGTTTCTTCTACCCCTTTTCCGTGCGAGTCCTTTGCCCTTGAATTCTACTCAACACTCAGATGGCCTATGACATCCTCCACAGAGAATTCATGCCTCTAATGTTTCAGAGTGGTGGCAAAGTTCCTCCAGGAATTGGGAAGCTTAGCGATTATGCAGCCCGCGATAAACTTGCCCGGTAACTCGCACTTAAGAAGCTCAAGCTCCTTAACAATGCATATTATCTCATGAGCCTGCTCCAATACAGGACGGTTTTCAACCATCTTGTAATCGTGAAACTGCTCTATAATATACATCTCGCTCCTTGCATCGGCAGCCCCGAACTTAGATTCGAGCGCCTCCCACAAGTCCTTGGCAGACCGCACATGCAAAATATGCGTCAACCAGCTTATCTCCAATCACGCTCAGAACTGCCCCGAGGAACACGACAGTGGCCTCCTTGAACGCCTTCTCCTGTTCAGGAGCGATCGTTCCTGTGGGAGTCACACCGGCGACCCAGAACGCGTTCATGGCCGTGAGCCATAAGGTGGTTTTAGTCTGCCAATGCTTAAAGTACGTCCCCGTAAACGGGGACGGTTTCAGTGCAACAGCAAAACCAGAATTCGAAAAACTCCTACACGGATTAGGTTTTTGGATTGATAAGAAAATAGGCAGTTTTTTCAATTAAATTAATCCATGAATAAATCATGAGCATGACATGGACAGTATTGATAACACACTGATTACGATCTAACAGAGCATGTACTAGGCATATAGTAGAAACATCTACGCATATCGCTAGTACTGCTACAACAGAAAAAAACACGAGAAGGATAAACGATGTATACCCTCCAATCGGCCACACGGCGATGGTGGCAGTGGCAACAGCCGGGGCATCCTCGGCGGCCTTCTTGTCGGCCTCGGCCTTCTCAGCGGCAGCACGGTCGGCGTCGGTCGACATGGTGACGACGAAGGTGATGCGGACGTAGATGAACAGAAGCGAGCAGCTGCGTAATCGCTACCCAAAAACCTAATCGCCCCTCTCCCGTACAAGGTCCGGAGAAGCAGGGTTTCGGAGGCCTGTTCTCCCGTCAACCGTGTACGCGGTGTATGGGACGGAGTCGCCGGCGGCAGCAGCAGCAGAGGAACGACGTGGGCATGGAGGCGGAGATGCGTTCTGTTTCATGGCGGCTAGGGTTGGCAGCGTCCCACATATATATGTGCGGCCGCACGTGGAGAGACGTGGGCTGAACCCACGTCCAAGTCGGTAAGCCCATGATCCAACGTCTCAGATCGTGGCCCTACCTGTCAAAGACTCTCCGTTCCTGACCGGCAAAAAGAAGCGCATAGGAGTGAGCTCGGCTCGGCTCAATCCCGCAACCCGCGGCGCGGCGCGGCGCGTCGAGCGGAGGAGGAGGAATGCGCGAGGGCCTCATCTCTTCTCAAGCTCCAATAGCATAAGGGAGAGGATCCCTTATAAACCACTCCAACTCTCCTTCCACTTCCGGGGTGGGACTAAACTTCCCACCACCTTGTCATGCCACCTACATGGGCCCTTAGAGATCAAATCTGAAATTGTCATACGGGCTCTAGGCCCATCTCATATTTCAACACAAACTGGGTGTGGTTTGATCATCAAAAGACCAGTTAAACTTTGTTGCACAAGAAGTATCTGGGCTGAAAAACGATATCCCAGACATATTAGAAGCCCGTGGATTCATGGGATGGTTTGATGATGATAAAGAAAAACATTTGTTTTGTTTGGATCTTTCATGAAAAAAGACGGCTTGAAAGATACTCTTTTGAGAGGATAAGTAGTTAGGACATATCACTCTCCCGGAATAGTCTCCAACCTTATACCATATTGTACGTGATAAGAAGGATATTCTTGCACATGTGCTCAGCTTCCCCGCCAATGTATTACTTCCACATAATTTGATTGGCCCTGTCTTATGCCATGACAACATCTGTTATCCCATTTGGATTTGATTAACATGACATAGGATCAGATATGTTTCGTTGAAATCCAATTGCATCTAGATCCTTTACATTCAACTCTATTTTATGTACATTTTGAAAGAAGTCAAAATTTCAAAAATTATGAGATGAGCATACTAAAATATCGGTTGCATACACCGACTGGTTCACACAAAAGACCTTAAGCCGTTAAGGAAATTATTGTCCATATATTTCAACACTAAATATGCCTTTGTAGGACGTTTAGAGACTTGTGTCAAGCCTCTAAAAAGTCTTATGTTTATGAACAGAAATATTTTAGAATCAGATTTTTTTTGTAAAACAATGTGCCATTTATGAGACGTCGAAAATAGAAAAAAAGGTATAGTGCAACGTGAATAGCGTGGAAATCCATTTTTATGGTTTTTCCACACATAACGCAAATGATCCTTATTTTTAACAACAGTTTACAAGGTTTACTCTTATCTATTTTTTCTTTTTTTTGAGGGAAGGTCGTCATGGTTATTAAATTAAAAGACATTTACATCATCAACAAGCTTACCAACCGCAAAGTCAGATGGCTCGTCTAACCAACTTAAAGTAGACTTATTACAATAACTTTAGTTAGCTAGTACATGAGCTGCTTGATTACAAGAACGAAAACAATACTTAAATATGACCTTCCCAATTATAGTGCTTATATCCACACTCTGCAAATAATGTTGCGGCTGTATGACCAGTACAAAAGTTGATTACTTGAAGAGAATCTGACTCCGCTTCAATTCGGTTGAATCCCAAAGAATTGGCAAATGATAGTCCATCTCTCATAACTATCGTCTCCGTGGTAATTGCATCAGCTGCCACCGAGATGAATTTACATTGCGCGGCGATGAAGTTTTCCCTATCATCTCGGAGAATGGCAGCTGTCGCACCACTGCCATCATCTGCAAAGAAAGATGCATCAACGTTTAACTCTGTATCCCCTACTTCTACGTTCTCTGATTCTTTTAATCAAAAGTTTTTTTTTTCTGAAACAAGGGTTTCAAAAGTCCGGTACAAACTAAATAAATCCGGTGCACATCGTGCCCGTACATTGTTCATCTGACGGTCGGGTAGGAAGATAGGTATCCTCTGCCCGGCTATCCCCTCCTCCCCGGTTTCAATCCTGTCTCTGAAGACTCCTCCCAAATTCTCAACTGCTGCCGCTGCCGCCGCTGCTTCTTCCTCCTACTCTCGGCGACTCGTCTCCACAATTCATCCCCCCTCTTCGTCGTCGGCGGCGGCGGGGACGACGGGGCACAGCCGAGAACCCAGGTTGCCAGGACCAGCGGCAACTCCAAGCTTGCTTCTTGGTAAGGGAAGGAACCCTAGCTTGCTTCGCCGATTGATTGATTCGATTCGATTCACCGGACAGTTCCTTTGTTCGTCTCATCCTTCGCTCAGTTCATAATTCGATTCGATTCGAGTAGGTGCTTCTTCTTCTTCTTCTGCTTCAGCGCAGCGCGAGATCCGTCGGAGCCGAGCCGAGCTGAGCTGACCCCATTGGACTGAACTTTAGGGGGCGTAATGGACAACACCCAATTCGCCATGGTAATTCCTGCTTACACGAGCTGCGCAAAGGAATCTAATTCTGTTTCTAACCTTCTGTGTGTGATAGAGTGTCCTTACCTGCCTCTGTTTTTCTGCTTCTGGTGGAGCAGATTGAGGAGCTGGCCTCGCTCATCAAGGACAACCTCTACAGCAAGCACCTCGTCCTCTCCACCGAGGAGATCCTCGTCACCCTCCTACAGCACAGCTACCTCGATGACGACGATGAACACGACCGCGCCACAACTGAAGCAAGTCGCGGGGCAGCTGGGAATACCATAGAGCTCCAGCCCACCAGCTCCTACAATCGCCTCCTTTTGCATCGTCTCGCCGACATATATGGGTATAAAAAACCTCCCTGATGCATTCATCTTCGTCCGCTTCACTGTGCTGACATGCTAAAGTCACTGCGGCGACCACTCCGTTTGCTAATTTTATCTGCTTCTGTGTCGCTGCTAGGTTTGCTCACGAATCTGTTGGCGAGGGTGAGGATCGGCATTTGGTTCTCCAGCGCTGCCCTGAGACAGCCATGTATGTCGTCAACCTCCCTTATTGAAACCTTTCTTGTCTGGCTCGATTCAGCAACGTCGTACATGTCTACACCATGCCAAAAATGTGCTAGTGTGTTTCAAGCAGGGTGTCTCACTACCAGTGCCAATGTTCTCTTTTTCCCTGCTATATATTTAACTTGCCACACATAGGTCGGTGGTTGGCTAAATTCAGAGCTGTTATTATGCTTGCCCTGTTTTGAATTTAGTTATGCTATATGTTTCAGCCCTCCCGTCCTTGTCAGCGATGTGTTGTGGAATTATGACGACGGTGATGGTCCTTCAGCCTCTCTCATGCTAGCGAGAAATGAGACAGGTGAATGAATCATTCTTGATGCGTTTATTTGCTGTATCATGTAGTGATTAGGCAGATGCTTGTTTGGAACAAAGAGTTTGAGGCTACTTCTTGAGAAGAAAAGCAGGATTTACTTAGGAAGTAAAGAGTGTCCAGTCCTTTGCTATGGTCAAATAGTCAAATTTATTCGTAGTGTTACCTTCAGAAACTCTAAACACATCATTAGCAAAAAGAGTTTCCCTACATGTATGAATATGATCTCTCATCTCACGCAACCCTCTGTTTTACAAGTTTATGCTTACTGCGTCTGAATTTGTGAAGATATTCGACGGTAGGACTGAGCAATGCAAAGCTTCTAGCAGTCCCAGTTTATTTTTCAGCTCTTGCACAGTGTAGCTTGTAACCTGGATTTAGCTATTTTTGGTTCAGCCCTTCTGCTGGCCACTAGCTTTACATAACTTGTTTTCCTTCATTAAATAATTAGGCAGACCTCATGCATGCCTGTTTGAAATACTAGCTTGCAGTAATTACTAATTAATACCATCTTCTTTCAGATCTTCAGAAAATTTATGAGCCAGAAAATGTCCAAGACGCTATTTCTCTTGAAAGCTTGCATCTGAAAACTGATACACCAGTTTCGAAGCCATTGCCGCAGTTGGTGCCACCTTCAGCAGCATCGCTTAAGGAGAGGGAAGCTGCTTATCGGGCTGCTCGTGAGCGAATCTTCTCTTCACATGAAGCCAAGGGAAACGACACATCAGCAGCAAAATCTAGGCATGTTCCTGCTGTTGCTCAACGGATGATCGCACACGCACTTGGTAAGAGAGTTGAAGATCCAACAGAGAGAGCTGCCTTGGAGAAAATCAAAGGGAAGGAACTGGTAAATGGACGAACTAGTCCCACGAGTAAAGAAGCAGGGAAACACAACTCAAGCTCACCTGGTGGTGGTCCGTGTCGGAACCCATCTGCTCGAAGCCGTCCTACACCTACTGTTAGCGCCGTGACGCTCAAGAAAGAACAGACTGGAGCGGCTAAAAGGATGTTTGCACATGCGTTGCGGCTCCCTGGTGTTGAGATGCCCAATGGCGCGGCCCGAAAACCCAAGTAAGAAGAGCTGGAGATGAATGAAATTCCGAGAATGCATGGGCTGGGGCTGCCTTGACTGCCGTGCCCCGTGCGATGGAGCTGGAAGCCCTTGCTGTGCCAGCCTGCTCTTATCTTATGGAGTGGCACTTGTGATGGATGTTAGAAGCAGATGAAAGGATTGGCTGTTCAAATCAGCCGGTGTGAGACAATGCGCCATAACCTTTATTTTGCCTCCCTTGACTCGAGTTGAGTCGAAGAAAAACCTGAGGGCACGCGGTGAGAAGGCTGAATCCAAAGTGGCCGTTCCCTGTTAGAATTAGAATTGTGCTAGCAAGTAGTGGTGTTGGATGTTTGCCAACAGAAAGAAATGTTCTTGTTAGCGCCTACCCCAGTCCAGTGAGTGTTTTTGGCTCTCCAACCTGCTGTATCGTTCTTAGCTTATATACTAACCTCTCTTTGCAGAGGGAGTACCACTTTGGTGTATCTTACTATCTTAGTTTGGTTTTGAAGGGCTTAGTTCCCAAACAATGTTTTATAGTTGATGCATGAAATTTGTTCTTTTTTCGAGAAAAAGCACATTGAAAAGAGAGTTTTGGTTACATTCCTCCTAAGAGGTAGTCCCTCTGTTCCCATAGAACAGCTGTACATTATGGGACGGGGTAGGTTACAAGCATGGAATAAAGACTAATGCAAATCACAGGTCGTCAGTAGAACAGCTGTACGCCCATAGCCTGGCCTCATTTTTGATTCTACAGTTGCACATGCAGTCATTTCGGTGCTTCCAAGCGTCGCGGAGGCAACGCATCAACTTGGTTGTCTTTTTTCTCTATCTAGAAGTGGAAGTGCTCTGCCTTCATCCAACAGAGATCCAAACCGGTGAGCCAATGGAAGAACTTCACTCCTGGCGTAGCCAAGCTCTTCCATATGAGCTTCCAGGTGCTGCAGATTTGGGCATGGGTTCGCGTTATGAAAACGCCATTCAATTTGTACTAACTTTTTCTTAAAACAAAATTTGTACTAGCTTCAATTTACCTCTGTGATTGCTAATAAGATAAAAACATGTAGTAAGTTGATCAAAATAAATCTTAGCTGCTAATGATTTTTTGTCTAAAAGGACTACCTGCCTAACGGTATTGACAAAAAGAACCACCTCTGAGATGAATTGCCAAAACAGACCAGTCTAGACGTGGCGGCAGGCGCGCCAGCCGACACGTGGCGCCTGCCGCCACATGCGGAGGCGGCAGCCCCTGCCGCCATGATGTGAGGCGGCCGGTGGCCGATTACAGGAAAATTACAACCCGACGAGCCGTGACGGAAACAGGGGCAGGGCAGGCTGGCCCTGCCGCCATGCAGTCAGGCGGCATGCACTACTGCCGTGCGCGAGCCAAGTCACTTTACTCCTCATCGAAATAGACAACGATGGCAAAGTTGCGTGGATACATGCATGCATCAGGATTCGTTCTCTAGTGAGCAAGTGATCCATTCATCAGGACATACATGCATCAGCAATGGCCCAAAACAGGGTACAGGTGGCCCGGCTCCCGTGCAGCTGCACCATCAGCGCATGCCGCCTAGATGCATGGCGGCAGGGCCCACTTGCCCTGCCCCCGTTCCGTCGTGGCTCGCCGGGTTGTAATTTTCATGTAATCGGCCACCGTCCGCCTCACATCATGGCGGCAGGGGCTGCCGCCTTCGCATGTGGCGGCAGGCGCCACGCGTCAACTGCCACGCCTGCCGTCACGGCTAGGCTAGTTTGTTTTGTCAATTCGTCTGGAAGATGGTTTTTTTTATCAATACCGTTGGGTAGGTAGTTTTTTTGACAAAAAATCAGCTGCTAATCACCTCCCATTTTACTTCGAGAACTCAAAACAACATTCTTAAAAAAGGAATTCATCTTTGTGGTGTTTGGTGGTGCTTTTCTCTTCATAGCTGCTAAATTACAAGTCTTTGAATTAGGGCAGGTTCTTTTGGGGCTTATTCTAAAAGCCTAACCTAAAATTTTATTTAGAAGCGTCTCTTGTATCCGGCGGTGCATCTAGCATCGTTGGTGAGCATGTGGAGGTGTGTCTCCGGCGGATCTATCTTTGGTGGATTTGGTCGGATCTCGTCGTTGTTCGTCTACGTTCGTTTGTCTTCGGGTTAAATCCTTCCAACCTACGTTACTCTTCATCGGCGGCGGTTGCTGTTCTGATAGATTGGAAGTTTTTCCGAAAAAAAGAAGCGTCTCTTGTATTGTTTGACTAAGTCTTTGTGGCAAAGTAACTTTTGTAGTGGATTCATTTCTTCAAGACCCGTCGAGTATTCTAGAAAAAAAATTCTTAAGGAATTTCTTGACATTTAAAATGGACACACTTGATTTGCGAATGTAGCATGTCTGGCTCACTGTATGACTGACAAAAATATAATATGACCGCATCCATGAACGTCTATACGTGGTGGTCCGATGGCCTGCCTGCCTCCATAGCCGTCCTCGACGCCGTGCTCCACTCCCTGGCATTCTCAAGCATTGAGCCAGGGTCAGGCCCGAACACGGCGTCCTTTATGCTGTCGCGTCTAGCGTCCCTACGCAAGGGCGCATGGATGCATACACCCGTCTTGAACTCATCCACCAGATAAGAAAAAAATATGTTATTTTTTGTTACGTTAGCAAATTGTGATTGTCATTTAATATGGACACCGGATTAGCGATTTGTTATTGAGGAAAATCAGATTTCGTTTTGAAAGGTTATAAAAAAAAAAATCTTATGTCTGTCTTTTAGAGAGGTGATCTCACATATATGGTGCGGATATCTGAATTCTTGATTACTTATTATATACTTGATTGAATTGAATCAAAACTTACCAAAGCAAACACGAAACAAGATCTTCATCTTTAATGGGATTTGGTTTTTAATGGGAGGGAGGGTGGTGGGTGGTGATGCAAAAATAAACCAGAGGAAATATATGGTGGTAGGTGAGGCGAAAAAAAACTGCGGAAGGGAAGCTACCAACTCCCTTTTACAAGTAGAGATTTATGTAGAATATATTGAAAATTAATGCAAAATATACAGAATCTTAATGTTTTAATACCAGATATACTCATTACTTTTCATGCGCATACAGTGCATGCTGGACCAGATCATTCACTAAATCAAATCAACTAATGCTACAAATAGTGCTGACGATGTGTATATATACTTGCACTCATAAAGAAATATCTCCCCACGAAGAGAGAGAGAGAGAGAGAGAGAGAGAGAGAGAGAGAGAGAGAAGCACACACTTTCTATGAGTATGTCAAAGATCATTCTCCTCCTCCTCCTCCTGGCACCCCTTCGCATGGCCGCCGCAAGCCCGGATTGTGCCCCCGGCCGGGAGCCGGGCATGGAGGCGTCTTTTGCCTGTAGCCAGATGTGGCTGTTGAAGGCCGAACAAGATCTCTGCGTCCGCATCATGGCCTGGGGCGGCGTCGACATGTCCGTGTCGCACAAGGAGGAGGAAACCGGGTACGTGAGCCTTGCTGCGTGGTTCGCCGTGGAATCCTTTGAAGTCACGCGGATCGCCGCGAGGAACCAGCTCAACCATAACACATCGCTCTCCGGAGAGGAGAGGCGCGCCTACGAGGGGTGCATGAAGGACTACGCGCTAGCGGGCAGCTCCATCACCCGCGTCGCCGACGAGATGCTACCCAGCTGCCGCTTCACGGGCCTCAGCGGCGAGTACAACCGTGCGCTAAATAGCATAGTTAGTTGTATGAATCGGCTGTCGGCGCTGGCTCGGGTGAACACGCCGTTGTACCCCATGGTGTTGGCCGACCAGGACAAAGCAGTGCTGGCGTACCATCTTGCTACTTTGATTGGTGTAGTGTGATAGAGCAAACAATAAAATAGACATTGGGTGCACCGCTACATAGCTTTACATGTGTGATGTGTTGCCATAGTTGGATCCATGATTTGGTGCCAGGTTAGGCTAATCCATCTACTCTCTCCGTCCGAAAATACTTATCATCAAAATGGATAAAAAAGGGCGTATCTAGAACTAAAATACATCTAGATACATCCCCTTTTATCAGTGGCGACGCCAGGTTCTAGAGGGTGGGTATTCATTTTGGAGGAGGGTATTCATTTTGCCCAAATCATCACTGTTTTGCAAAAAAAATCGCTTGTTTTATATAAAATTTCAATGGTTTGTCAAAATCTTGGGTATTCAACCGAATACCCAAGAAGACCCCTGGCGCCGCCCCTGCCTTTTATTCATTTTGATGACAAGTATTTCCGGACGGAGGGAGTATTAAGTTAGTAAGTTCCCTCAAATTTCGAGGCTACTGATGTGTCATAGTGTTAGGGCATTCTAACGGCAACCCGCAAAAATTCTCCCGCATACGTCCGCGGACAGGGCACCAGTTCATGCACATGGATGCCGGAGGCAGCCATCCAACCGTAGCCGCATACATTTTCACAACAACTCGAATCAACCGGACGAAATTCGTGCAAACAAGGCCAGAATTCATACAAACATAACGAATTTCATATAAAAATGCCGGATTTTCATATAAACACGACGGATTTCATTACATTTACATCAAAGCGGTCCTAGTCCAGCTCTGGAGTATAATTAATACCTAATCTAAATCGACGCCCACGGATCCCTTTGTCTTCCTCATGTCCGGCAGTTCGATCACCGACTGCTAGGAGCCCCAGAGGTATGTGCTTCATCATAAAGGGCGACTCGCTTCCCCACCACTCATCGGGGTGGAACCCCGGGCTGATGCTTCAGCTGGAGGGGAAGGCGGCGTCTTTGCTTTCGTGGAGCCCATGTGGGATCGACGGAGGTCCTCGCAAGAGAAGAACCGAGCAAGACATCTTCTGTGTACGCCAACGTCGCCTAGGTGATGGCCTTCATGGGACCCAAGCGCTGGGGGACTCCCATGTTCTACTTCTCCTTGCTGATGGCGGCGGACACGGAGGCGGCGGCCACCAACTCTTTGCTCTCCGCGCACCCGGCTTTTGTCTCTGCCTGCATGGCACGGTTGCTGGTACGGGCGGCGCAAAGTTGTCAACGGTAGCGATGACGCCAGTGCCGCCGTGCTCCCGTTGTGCCGGCGTGCAACAACTTGCCACTCCTCATAGGGTGGGCCTGGAGCGGCGAGTTGCTGAACCAAGCAGCGGCTTGGGGCGGCAACTTGCTCCGTCAGGTCAAGAGCGGAGGTGGAGCAGCGAGCTGCCTCGCTCATATCTGGCGGGCTCGGCAGGCCACCCAGCTGGCTTGTATGCAGGAGAACTGCTCTTCGGAAGGCATCGAAAGAACGATGAAGGAGGAGATGGGGGAGCGGCAGAGGTGTATGGTTCTTGCCCGGCAATTGGCCTCATTTAAATAGAGGGCAGATGGGAGGAGCTCGACCGGCATTGCATTTAATACCGGCCGCTCATGAACGAACATGTGCTCAGAGTAGGTTTCTCGGCTTCCACACGGGGTTAATTGTAACACCCCGGATATGATTTACCTAATATGTAATCCAACTCTTGCCGTTTCCGGCGTTAAGTTATTTTATTTTCTCGGGTTCGGTTTTTTGTCTCCGTGTGTTGTTGTTGTTGTTGTTGTTGTCATGCATCTCATGTCATGTCATCATGTGCATTGCATTTGCATACGTGTTCGTCTCATGCATCCGAGCATTTTCCCCGTTGTCCGTTTTGCATTCCGGCGCTTCGTTTCTCCTCCGGTGGTGTTTTCTACCTTTCTTTCGTGTGTGGGGATTAAACATTTCCGGATTGGACCGAGACTTGCCAAGCGGCCTTGATTTACTACCGGTAGACCGCCTGTCAAGTTTCGTACCATTTGGACTTCGTTTGATGCTCCAACGGTTAACCGAGGGACCGAAAAGGCTTTGTGTGTGTTGCAGCCCAACACCCCTCCATTTTGGCCCAAAACCCACCAAAACTCTCTCCATCATCTAGAGCGTTCGATCACGATCACGTGGCCGAAAACCGCACCTCATTTGGACACTCCTAGCTCCCTCTATGCCTATAAATACACCACCCTCTCGAAATTCCGGATTCCCTCCTTCCAAAACCCTAAAAAAACTCATCACACCGCCGTCGGACACGTCCGTCCCGGGCGGACGGAATCGCGCCGCCGCCCCGCACCAGTGGTGTAGTGCCACGTGGCGCCTCACCGCCCCCGCGCCGCCAGCCCGGGCAGGCCCATCGCCGGCCCCCGAGGCCCGCGCGCCCGAGCCGCCGCACCTCGCCTGCCGGCCTGCCTCGCCTCCCCGAGCTGCCGCCACCTCCTCGCAGCGCATCCTCGCCGGCCGCCGCACTTCCTCGTCGCCGGTGACCGTGGCTGCAGCTCCGGCCGCCGCCCCCGCCGCGCAACCGCCGCACGCCCCGGCGAGCTCTGGCCGCCCTCCGCCCTCCTCCTCCCACGGATCCGCCGGCCGCCGTCGCCTTCGTCAACTCCGGCGAGCTCCGGCCGGTGATCCTCGAACCGCGCTGCTACAGTACCGGGCCGGATCTAGATCTATTTGGACGGTTGACTTTTGTCCCGAAACCCTAACTATTTTGCACTTTTCATCATATTGTATCTTTGCATCCATAGCTCTGTTTTGGGCATATAACATATCAAAATGTTCATCTCAGAGAGTACATCATTTCATCTCATTGCATAATTTTCATTTGAGTTCATCTTGATGCCCGAAATGCTGTTGGAAGAATGCTATTTGAGATAATTGTCAGATCTGCTGCTCCAATTAGATATTTGTCATTTTTGCCATGATTATTGTGTGCATGATATGCCCCTGAGCTCTACATGAGTTTTGTTATATGTTTTGCCATCTTTCCAGAGGTGCAACCCATGTATTTTTGTGATGTGTGTGGTGACCAGCACAAGCTTGCAAGTGGTGCATTCGTTAATGCTGATTTCAGGGACTTAGCAATTCCACTAAGTCCTTGATCTGTTTATTTCAATATGCCATATGTTCATGTTGTTTACTAGTGATCCGTGTCTCTTTTGAGGATGATCAGTAAGGATGTTTTGTTAATCTTGTAGTGCTCTATCCATCCATGTCTTTGTTTGCATTTATGGAGCACCCTAGCTTGAGTCAATCGAGCTCTACTTTTGCTATTTCGTGAATCTGGTCAGATTGTCTACTTGTTAGTGATTTTGCCGAGGATGTTGTAGTTGATCCGTGCATACTATGTTATTGTTCTTGCCATGTCTAGCTTGTATAATGTGTATTCTTGATGGGTGTATTCTTAGATTGTCATGACTTGCTCTGTAGTGAGTGCATCGAGCTCGTGAACATGCCTACTTGATATCTGATTTTGCATGCTCCAGTTTTCACTAAGTCTGAGAACTGATTATGTTTTTGCCATGTTCACATGCTTGCAAATGTATTTTCTAATCCTTTTTGGCTCAAGGTCACTAAGGGACTTTTGTTAAGCTCTTTGAGTAGCTCCATGCCATGCTTTACTTTGCCATGTTCAGTTCCTGTAGCATATAGTTTTCATGCTCCAAAGTGTGCTACTTGATCTGAAATTCCAGACAAGTGTTAATTTCACTAAGTCTGAAATCTGTTTACCAAATGCATTTTTGCCATGCTTGTTTGAATCTGTTAATGGATGAATTGGCCGTAGCTCAGTGTTCATCTTTTGTTAAGCATCATGAATGGATCCCTGCCATGTATTTTGTTGCCATGTTTGAGTGCTGTAGCATGTTTATTTTGTTGCATTTAGATGGCTACTTGCTGTAACCGCAGACCGGTGCCATATTTGAATTGCTTGCCATTTCCAAACCGTGACTCCGATTCCGGTGATCTTTATATCGTTTTCAAGCGATTTCATCTCACCTTTCTAGTGGCACACTTGGTTTTCCAAGTTGAGGCCAGGTTCATTCATTCCTTGTCAAATCTTGCATATGCATCGCATATCGCATCCCGTATAGCATACCATGTTTGCATCATGTTGTTTGAGTTTGCACGTGGTTGATTGTGTCCTTGTTTGTTTGTCTTGTTTGGATAGAGCCGGGAGACGAGTTCGCTAACGAGGATCCCGTTGAGTTTGCTTTCGAGGATCCAGTCAACTCTGACAACTTTACAGGCAAGATGATCATACCCTCGAAATCACTACTATCTTTGCTTTGCTAGATGCTCGCTCTTTTGCTATGCCTATGCTACGATGCCTACCACTTGCTTATCATGCCTCCCAAATTGCCTTGTCAAACCTCTAACCCACCATGCCCTAGCAAACCGTTGATTGGCTATGTTACCGCTTTGCTCAGCCCCTCTTATAGCGTTGTTAGTTGCAGGTGAAGATTGGAGACCGTTCCTTATTGGAACATTATTTACTTGTTGGGATATCATTATATTATCTTGTTATCTTAATGCATCTATATACTTGGTAAAGGGTGGAAGGCTCGGCCTCTCGCCTAGTGTTTTGTTCCACTCTTGCCACCCTAGTTATCGGTGTTATGTTCTCGGATTTTGCGTTCCTTACGCGGTTGGGTTATAATGGGAACCCCTTGATAGTTCGCCTTGAATAAAGCTTTTCCAGCAATGCCCAACCTTGGTTTTACCATTTGCCACCTAGCCTCTTTTTCCCTTGGGTTTTCGGAGCCCGGGTCATCTTATTTAAACCCCCCCGGGAAAGTGCTCCTCTGAGTGTTGGTCCGACCGAGTAGACTGCGGGGCCACCTCGGGGCAACTTGAGGGTTGGTTTCATAGGATGTCTCATCTGAGTGTGCCATGAGAACGAGATATGTGCAGCTCCTATCGGGATTTGTCGGCACATTCGGGCGGTGTTGCTGGATTTGTTTTAACTTGTCGAAGTGTCTTGTAGAACCGGGATACCGAGTCTGATCAGAATGTCTCGGGAGGAGGTCTATTCCTTCGTTGACCGTGAGAGCTTGTCATGGGCTAAGTTGGGACTCCCCTGCAGGGATTTGAACTTTCGAAAGTCGTGCCTGCGGTTATGGGCAGATGGGAATTTGTTAATGTCCGGTTGTAGATAATTTGAACCTTAACTTAATTAAAATGAATCAACTGTGTGAGTTACCGTGATGGTCTCTTCTCGGCGGAGTCCGGGAAGTGAACACGGTGTTGAAGTAATGCTTGCGCAGGTTGTTCTCTAGTTGTTCGATCGCGCTTTGCCTTCTCTTCTCGCTCTCTTTTGCGAACAGGGTAGCCACCATATAAGCTAGTCGCTTGCTGCAGCTCCACATTTTTACCTTGCCTTACCTATAAGCTTAAATAGTCTTGATCGCGAGGGTGCGAGATTGCTGAGTCCCTGTGGCTCACAGATTACTTCGAAACCAGATGCAGGACCTGATGACTCCGTTCCAGATGACGCGTTTGAGCTCAAGTGGGAGTTCGACGAGGACTCATGCCGTTACTATGTGTCTTTCCCTGATGATCAGTAGTGGTGCCCAGTTGGGGCGATCGGGACCGTGTCGCATGTTGGGTTTGTTAGGGTTTCGTAGTAATTTCAAAAAATTTCCTACGCACACGCAAGATCATGTGATGCATAGCAACGAGAGGGGAGAGTGTTGTCGACGTACCCAATGCAGACCAACTGCGGAAGCGCTGACACGACGTAGAGGAAGTAGTCGTACGTCTTCACGATCCAACCGATCAAGCACCGAAACTACGGCACCTCCGAGTTCGAGCACACGTTCAGCTCGATGACGATCCCCGGACTCTGATCCAGCAAAGCGTCGGGGAAGAGTTCCGTCAGCACGACGGCGTGGTGACGATCTTGATGCACTACAGCAGCAGGGCTTCGCCTAAACTCCGCTACAGTATTATCGAGGAATATGGTGGCAGGGGGCACCGCACACGGCTAAGGAATAGATCACATGGATCAACTTGTGTGTGTCTGGGGTGCCTCTGCCTCAGTATATAAAGGAGCCAAGGGGGGAGGGGCGCCGGCCAAGGAGGAGGGCGCAGGAGGAGTCCTACTCCTTCCGGGAGTAGGACTCCCCCCCAATCCTATTCCAACTAGGATTCCCAAGGGGGGAAAGAGAGAGAGGGGGGCCGGCCACCTTCTCCTAGTCCTAATAGGACTAGGGGAGGGGGAAGTGGCGCAGCCACCTTGGGCTGCCCCTTTCTCCTTTCCACTACGGCCCATGAAGGCCCATATGGCTCCCGGGGGGTTCCGGTAACCTCCCGGTAACCCGGTAAAATCCCGATTTCACCCGGAACACTTCCGATATCCAAATATAGGCTTCCAATATATCAATCTTTACGTCTCGACCATTTCGAGACTCCTCGTCATGTCCGTGATCACATCCGGGACTCCGAACAACATTCGGTACATCAAAATGCATAAACTCATAATATAACTGTCATCGTAACCTTAAGCGTGCGGACCCTACGGGTTCAAGAACAATGTAGACATGACCGAGACACGTCTCCGGTCAATAACCAATAGCGGGACCTGGATGCCCATATTGGCTCCTACATATTCTACGAAGATCTTTATCGGTCAGACCGCATAACAACATACGTTGTTCCCTTTGTCATCGGTATGTTACTTGCCCGAGATTCGATCGTCGGTATCCAATACCTAGTTCAATCTCGTTACTGGCAAGTCTCTTTACTCGTTCCGTAATACATCATCTCACAACTAACATATTAGTTGTAATGCTTGCAAGGCTTATGTGATGTGTATTACCGAGAGGGCCCAGAGATACCTCTCCGACAATCGGAGTGACAAATCCTAATCTCGAAATACGCCAACCCAACATCTACCTTTGGAGACACCTGTAATGCTCCTTTATAATCACCCAGTTACGTTGTGACGTTTGGTAGCACCCAAAGTGTTCCTCCGGCAAACGGGAGTTGCATAATCTCATAGTCATAGGAACATGTATAAGTCATGAAGAAAGCAATAGCAACATACTAAACGATCGGGTGCTAAGCTAATGGAATGGGTCATGTCAATCAGATCATTCAACTAATGATGTGACCTCGTTAATCAAATAACAACTCATTGTTCATGGTCAGGAAACATAACCATCTTTGATTAACGAGCTAGTCAAGTAGAGGCATACTAGTGACACTTTGTTTGTCTATGTATTCACACATGTATTATGTTTCCGGTTAATACAATTCTAGCATGAATAATAAACATTTATCATGATTATAAGGAAATAAATAATAACTTTATTATTGCCTCTAGGGCATATTTCCTTCAGTCTCCCACTTGCACTAGAGTCAATAATCTAGATTACACTGTAATGATTCTAACACCCATGGAGCCTTGGTGCTGATCATGTTTTGCTCGTGGAAGAGGCTTAGTCAACGGGTCTGCAACATTCAGATCCGTATGTATCTTGCAAATCTCTATGTCTCCCACCTGGACTAGATCCCGGATGGAGTTGAAGCGTCTCTTGATGTGTTTGGTCCTTTTGTGAAATCTGGATTCCTTTGCCAAGGCAATTGCACCAGTATTGTCACAAAAGATTTTCATTGGACCCAATGCATTAGGTATGACACCTAGATCGGATATGAACTCCTTCATCCAGACTCCTTCGTTCGCTGCTTCCGAAGCAGCTATGTACTCCGCTTCACATGTAGATCCCGCTATGACGCTTTGTTTAGAACTGCACCAACTGACAGCTCCACCGTTTAATGTAAACACGTATCCGGTTTGCGATTTAGAATCGTCCGGATCAGTGTCAAAGCTTGCATCAACGTAACCTTTTACGGTGAGCTCTTTGTCACCTCCATATACGAGAAACATATCCTTAGTCCTTTTCAGGTATTTCAGGATGTTCTTGACCGCTGTCCAGTGATCCATTCCTGGATTACTTTGGTACCTCCCTGCTAAACTTATAGCAAGGCACACATCAGGTCTGGTACACAGCATTGCATACATGATAGATCCTATGGCTGATGCATAGGGAACATCTTTCATATTCTTTCTATCTTCTGCAGTGGTCGGGCTTTGAGTCTTACTCAACTTCACACCTTGTAACACAGGCAAGAACCTTTTCTTTGCTTGATCCATTTTGAACTTCTTCAAAATTTTGTCAAGGTATGTGCTTTGTGAAAGTCCAATTAAGCGTCTTGATCTATCTCTATAGATCTTAATGCCTAATATGTAAGCAGCTTCACCGAGGTCTTTCATTGAAAAACTTTTATTCAAGTATCCCTTTATGCTATCCAGAAATTCTATATCATTTCCAATCAGCAATATGTCATCCACATATAATATCAGAAATGCTACAGAGCTCCCACTCACTTTCTTGTAAATACAGGCTTCTCCGAAAGTCTGTATAAAACCAAATGCTTTGATCACACTATCAAAACATTTATTCCAACTCCGAGAGGCTTGCACCAGTCCATAAATGGATCGCTGGAGCTTGCACACTTTGTTAGCTCCCTTTGGATCGACAAAACCTTCCGGTTGCATCATATACAACTCTTCTTCCAGAAATCCATTCAGGAATGCAGTTTTGACATCCATCTGCCAAATTTCATAATCATAAAATGCGGGAATCTCTAACATGATTCGGACGGACTTAAGCATCGCTACGGGTGAGAAGGTCTTATCGTAGTCAATCCCTTGAACTTGCCGAAAACCTTTTGCGACAAGTCGAGCTTTATAGACAGTAACATTACCATCAGCGTCAGTCTTCTTCTTAAAAATCCATTTATTCTCAATTGCTTGCCGATCATCGGGCAAGTCAACCAAAGTCCATACTTTGTTCTCATACATGGATCCCATCTCAGATTTCATGGCTTCAAGCCACTTTGCGGAATCTGGGCTCACCATCGCTTCTTCATAGTTCGTAGGTTCATCATGATCTAGTAGCATGACTTCCAGAACAGGATTGCCGTACCACTCTGGTGCGGATCTTACTCTGGTTGATCTACGAGGTTCAGTAGTATCTTGATCTGAAGTTTCATGATCATTATCATTGGCTTCCTCACTAACTGGTGTAGGTGTCACTGAAACAGTTTTCTGTGATGAACTACTTTCCAGTAAGGGAGCAGGTACAGTTACCTCGTCAAGTTCTACTTTCCTCCCACTCACTTCTTTCGAGAGAAACTCCTTCTCTAGAAAGGATCCATTCTTAGCAACGAATGTCTTGCCTTCGGATCTGTGATAGAAGGTGTACCCAACAGTTTCCTTTGGGTATCCTATGAAGACACATTTCTCCGATTTGGGTTCGAGCTTATCAGGTTGAAGCTTTTTCACATAAGCATCGCAGCCCCAAACTTTAAGAAACGACAACTTTGGTTTCTTGCCAAACCACAGTTCATAAGGCGTCGTCTCAACGGATTTTGATGGTGCCCTATTTAACGTGAATGCAGCCGTCTCTAGAGCATAACCCCAAAACGATAGCGGTAAATCAGTAAGAGACATCATAGATCGCACCATATCTAGTAAAGTACAATTACGACGTTCGGACACACCATTACGCTGTGGTGTTCCGGGTGGCGTGAGTTGCGAAACTATTCCACAGTTTTTCAAATGTACACCAAACTCGTAACTCAAATATTCTCCTCCACGATCAGATCGTAGAAACCTTATTTTCTTGTTACGATGATTTTCAACTTCACTCTGAAATTCTTTGAACTTTTCAAATGTTTCAGACTTATGTTTCATTAAGTAGATATATCCATATCTGCTTAAATCATCTGTGAAGGTGAGAAAATAACGATATCCGCCACGAGCCTCAATATTCATCGGACCACATACATCGGTATGTATGATTTCCAACAAATCTGTTGCTCTCTCCATAGTACCGGAGAACGGTGTTTTAGTCATCTTGCCCATGAGGCACGGTTCGCAAGTACCAAGTGATTCATAATCAAGTGGTTCCAAAAGTCCATCAGTATGGAGTTTCTTCATGCGCTTTACACCGATATGACCTAAACGACAGTGCCACAAATAAGTTGCACTTTCATTATCAACTCTGCATCTTTTGGCTTCAACATTATGAATATGTGTATTACTACTATCGAGATTCAATAAGAATAGACCACTCTTTAAGGGTGCATGACCATAAAAGATATTACTCATATAAATAGAAGAACCATTATTCTCTGATTTAAATGAATAACCGTCTCGCATTAAACAAGATCCAGATATAATGTTCGTGCTCAACGCTGGCACCAAATAACAATTATTTAGGTCTAATATTAATCCCGAAGGTAGATGTAGAGGTAGCGTGCCGACCGCGATCACATCGACTTTGGAACCGTTTCCCACGCGCATCGTCACCTCGTCCTTTGCCAGTGCCCGCTTATTCCGTAGTCCCTGTTTCGAGTTGCAAATATTAGCAACAGAACCAGTATCAAATACCCAGGTGCTACTGCGAGCTCTAGTAAGGTACACATAAATAACATGTATATCACATATACCTTTGTTCACCTTGCCATCCTTCTTATCCGCCAAATACTTTGGCAGTTCTGCTTCCAATGACCAGTCTGCTTGCGGTAGAAGCACTCAGTTTCAGGCTTAGGTCCAGACTTGGGTTTCTTCTCCTGAGCAGCAACTTGCTTGCCGTTCTTCTTGAAGTTCCCCTTCTTCTTCCCTTTGCCCTTTTTCTTGAAACTAGTGGTCTTGTTAACCATCAACACTTGATGCTCCTTTTTGATTTCTACCTCCGCAGCTTTCAGCATTGCGAAGAGCTCGGGAATAGTCTTGTTCATCCCTTGCATATTATAGTTCATCACGAAGCTCTTGTAGCTTGGTGGTAGTGATTGGAGAATTCTGTCAATGACGCAATCATCCGGAAGATTAACTCCCAATTGAATCAAGTGATTATTATACCCAGACATTTTGAGTATATGCTCACTGACAGAACTGTTCTCCTCCATCTTGCAGCTATAGAATTTATTGGAGACTTCATATCTCTCAATCCGGGCATTTGCTTGAAATATTAACTTCAACTCCTGGAACATCTCATATGCTCCATGACGTTCAAAACGTCGTTGAAGTCCCGATTCTAAGCCGTAAAGCATGGCACACTGAACTATCGAGTAGTCATCAGCTTTGCTCTGCCAGACGTTCATAACATCTGGTGTTGCTCCAGCAGCAGGCCTGGCACCTAGCGGTGCTTCCAGGACGTAATTATTCTGAGCAGCAATGAGGATTATCCTCAAGTTACGGACCCAGTCCGTGTAATTGCTACCATCATCTTTCAACTTTGCTTTCTCAAGGAACACATTAAAATTCAACGGAACAACAGCACGAGCCATCTATCTACAATCAACATAAACAAGCAAGATACTATCAGGGACTAAGTTCATGATAAGTTTAAGTTCAATTAATCAAATTACTTAAGAACTCCCACTTAGATAGACATCCCTCTAATCTTCTAAGTGATTACGTGATCCAAATCAACTAAACCATGACCGATCATCACGTGAGATGGAGTAGTTTTCAATGGTGAACATCGTTATGTTGATCATATCTACTATATGATTCACGCTCGACCTTTCGGTCTCCGTGTTCCGAGGCCATATCTGCATATGCTAGGCTCGTCAAGTTTAACCTGAGTATTCTGCGTGTGCAAAACTGGCTTGCACCCGTTGTAGATGGACGTAGAGCTTATCACACCCGATCATCACGTGGTGTCTGGGCACGACGAACTTTGGCAACGGTGCATACTCAGGGAGAACACTTCTTGATAATTTTAGTGAGAGATCATCTTATAATGCTACCGTCAATCAAAGCAAGATAATATGCATAAAAGGATAAACATCACATGCAATCAATTTAAGTGATATGATATGGCCATCATCATCTTGTGCTTGTGATCTCCATCTCTGAAGCACCGTCATGATCACCATCGTCACCGGCGCGACACCTTGATCTCCATCGTAGCATCGTTGTCGTCTCGCCAATCTTATGCTTCCACGACTATCACTACAGTTTAGTAATAAAGTAAAGCATTACATCGCGATTGCATTGCATACAATAAAGCGACAACCATATGGCTCCTGCCAGTTGCCGATAACTCGGTTACAAAACATGATCATCTCATACAATAAAATTCAGCATCATGCCTTGACCATATCACATCACAACATGCCTTGCAAAAACAAGTTAGACGTCCTCTACTTTGTTGTTGCATGTTTTACGTGGCTGCTACGGGCTTAAGTAAGAACCAATCTCACCTACGCATCAAAACCACAACGATAGTTTGTCAAATAGACTCCGTTTTAACCTTCGCAAGGACCGGGCGTAGCCATACTTGGTTCAACTAAAGTTGGAGAGACAGTCGCCCACAAGCCATCTATGTGCAAAGCACGTCGAGGGAACCGGTCTCGCGTAAGCGTACGCGTAAGGTTGGTCCGGGTCGCCTCGTCCAACAATGCCGCCGAACCAAAGTATGACATGCTGGTAGGCAGTATGACTTGTATCGTCCACAACTCACTTGTGTTCTACTCGTGCATATAACATCAACATAAATAACCTGGCTCGGATGCCACTGTTAGGGTTTCGTAGTAATTTCAAAAAATTTCCTACGCACACGCAAGATCATGTGATGCATAGCAACGAGAGGGGAGAGTGTTGTCGACGTACCCAACGCAGACCAACTGCGGAAGCGCTGACACGACGTAGAGGAAGTAGTCGTACGTCTTCACGATCCAACCGATCAAGCACCGAAACTACGGCACCTCCGAGTTCGAGCACACGTTCAGCTCGATGACGATCCCCGGACTCCGATCCAGCAAAGCGTTGGGGAAGAGTTCCGTCAGCACGACGGCGTGGTGACGATCTTGATGCACTACAGCAGCAGGGCTTCGCCTAAACTCCGCTACAGTATTATCGAGGAATATGGTGGCAGGGGGCACCGCACACGGCTAAGGAATAGATCACGTGGATCAACTTGTGTGTGTCTGGGGTGCCTCTGCCTCAGTATATAAAGGAGCCAAGGGGGGAGGGGCGCCGGCCAAGGAGGAGGGCGCAGGAGGAGTCCTACTCCTTCCGGGAGTAGGACTCCCCCCCAATCCTATTCCAACTAGGATTCCCAAGGGGGGAAAGAGAGAGAGGGGGGCCGGCCACCTTCTCCTAGTCCTAATAGGACTAGGGGAGGGGGAAGTGGCGCAGCCACCTTGGGCTGCCCCTTTCTCCTTTCCACTACGGCCCATGAAGGCCCATATGGCTCCCGGGGGGTTCCGGTAACCTCCCGGTAACCCGGTAAAATCCCGATTTCACCCGGAACACTTCCGATATCCAAATATAGGCTTCCAATATATCAATCTTTACGTCTCGACCATTTCGAGACTCCTCGTCATGTCCGTGATCACATCCGGGACTCCGAACAACATTCGGTACATCAAAATGCATAAACTCATAATATAACTGTCATCGTAACCTTAAGCGTGCGGACCCTACGGGTTCAAGAACAATGTAGACATGACCGAGACACGTCTCCGGTCAATAACCAATAGCGGGACCTGGATGCCCATATTGGCTCCTACATATTCTACGAAGATCTTTATCGGTCAGACCGCATAACAACATACGTTGTTCCCTTTGTCATCGGTATGTTACTTGCCCGAGATTCGATCGTCGGTATCCAATACCTAGTTCAATCTCGTTACTGGCAAGTCTCTTTACTCGTTCCGTAATACATCATCTCACAACTAACATATTAGTTGTAATGCTTGCAAGGCTTATGTGATGTGTATTACCGAGAGGGCCCAGAGATACCTCTCCGACAATCGGAGTGACAAATCCTAATCTCGAAATACGCCAACCCAACATCTACCTTTGGAGACACCTGTAATGCTCCTTTATAATCACCCAGTTACGTTGTGACGTTTGGTAGCACCCAAAGTGTTCCTCCGGCAAACGGGAGTTGCATAATCTCATAGTCATAGGAACATGTATAAGTCATGAAGAAAGCAATAGCAACATACTAAACGATCGGGTGCTAAGCTAATGGAATGGGTCATGTCAATCAGATCATTCAACTAATGATGTGACCTCGTTAATCAAATAACAACTCATTGTTCATGGTCAGGAAACATAACCATCTTTGATTAACGAGCTAGTCAAGTAGAGGCATACTAGTGACACTTTGTTTGTCTATGTATTCACACATGTATTATGTTTCCGGTTAATACAATTCTAGCATGAATAATAAACATTTATCATGATTATAAGGAAATAAATAATAACTTTATTATTGCCTCTAGGGCATATTTCCTTCAGGGTTGATCTTTTATTTTGGCGCCGTAGTCGGGCCATGAGTGTTTGAATGATGTAATGCTATTTATGTACTTTGATTGACGTGGTGAGTGTAAGCCAACTATGTTCTTTCCCCTTTATTATTTATATTACATGGGATGTTGTGAAGATTGCCTAACTTGCGACATTGCTTTCAATGCGGTTATGCCTCTAAGTCGTGCCTCGACACGTAGGAGATATAACCGCATCGAGGACGTTACATTAATGGAGGCATATGAATGCGGCGAGGAGGCCTGTTCAGCCGAGCGTGCAGCGAACGACACCCTCGGTCGATGAGCTGCTTTAATGACGGAGGCAGTGAGAGGTCACGTACGCCTTGAGCCGCCTTCAATGCGGAACGACGCACTCTATAGCGGCATGAATGTGGGCCGCTGGTGCCGGGTGGGATGTCCGCGCGGGAGGGGGAGGGTTTTGGTGGTCCAGGGCCGTCAGAAGCGGGCTTGGGATCGGTCCAAACTCTCGTAAACCTTCCCTATTTTTGTCTCTGAATTGCGGGAGAAATCACGTCCGGACCGTCAAGCCGACCGCTATAGTTCGGACAATGCGGTCTGGACGGCTATGTGAGGTTTGCTGGTCAGCTTTGAAGATGCCCTTAAGAGTCGGTTGTGGGCTCGATTATGAGGGTTTGTTTTGGTGACTGACTGTATATGTGCCTACAATAGCGCCACATGGCAAAAAACACGCGGTTTCAAATCAGCTCATCACACGCCACCAAGGTGTCGAGGAGAAGGAATATTTACTTGAGATCACTAATTAGTGAGTTAATTGCACAAAAGTACCACAATTGAGATATTACATGTAGATTGATATCATTTTTGTAATTTTTATATGTCAATACCAAGTTCGGGGAGCCGTTATAAAAAGGTTTAAATCGCGTATAAACATGTATTGACAGTGTACTGACCGATTGGGACCACCTGTCGGGTGCCTATGTGGCAGTTTTTTTAGAAAAACCCCTGGCTTTATATGTAATCACATAAATGTCCATTATTTCGCGGGAAAAAGGTCCTGCTAGAGAATATTTTTCGTTCACAAGTTTTCACGGACTCGTTTGAAAGTTTCCGTCAAATTGGAGAAATAATTGTGTACTCATAATAAATTTTAGAAATGCATCAAAACTGTTCAAATTTTATTAAAAAAATCAACGTGTTACTTAAAATGCAAGAATGATTTTAACGCTAAGTTCTTATATGTGCTGAAACATTTTTTTGAAATATACATTTTCGAAAAAATTCATCATGTCTAAGAAAATGTTCACCATAAATTACAAAAATTTCACCGCGCATTATGTAAAGTATTCATCATATCTTAAGAAAATTGTTCAACGTATATTAAAAAAATGTTCAGCATATATTACCAGAAGTACATTATATTAAAAAATGTTCAGCGTATATTACCAGAAGTACATTATATTAAAAAAATGTTCACGATTTGTAAAGAAAAGTACATCATGCATTAAAACATGTTCTCTATATGCAAAAAAGTGCTCAGCGTACATTAAAAAATGTTCATACGCATTTGAAAACATGTTCACAATATTACTGAAGCCGATCTTAAAAAATGTTCTAATAAGGATGTTAAAAATCCAGGAGAAAAACTAACCAAGTGAATGAAAAAAGAAGAAGAAAAAAAAAAGGAAGAAAAACCTAGAAATAAGCCATAACCAGAAACAAAATTAAAGCATACTGAGAGATGAAATGAAAATAAACCTGGGCACCCCTAAAAAAACTGGGCAACGAATGAAGCAGCTCATATAGGGCGCGTTAAGCGCCCGCAATGCCTTAAGCGCCGGCAACTAGAGCTGGCGCCCATGAGCGCAAATAGCAGGCCGCGGCCTAGCAAAGTTTGTTCGCTCGCTCGGCCGCTCGCTTCGCTGGCTCGATCGCTCGCTAAGAGCCAAGTTTTTTCCCGTTTGTTGTGCAGTTCAGTCGGTAGGGAAAAACCTCCCTTTTTCATAATTACGAAATAAAATTGTGAAATGAGAACGGGTTTAAATATTTAAAAAATAGTTCATTGATTTTTTTTAAAAAACAGAAATTTGAGAAAAAATTTATCAAATTAAAAAAACATTATCTATTGTGAGAAAAGTTCATTGTTTTTTAAAAAAGTTCATGGATTTTCAAAATAACTTCAACAATTTTGAAAAAGTTCATTAATTTTGAAAAAAATCATAAATTTGGAAACAACGTTCGTGATTTTGTAAAAAACTTAACGGATTTTGGAAGCAGCTCGCGAATCTAAATAACGAAAAAAAGAAAAGAAAAAGATAAGAAACGAAAAAAAACGAAGAGTAAAATGGCAGCAAGTCACTGAACACAAGAGGTGTGGTTATCCAGGTGAAAAAACAAAGAATCGGGCGCATCAGGCGCCGATCAGGAAGTGCCAACAAATGAGCCCCAGCACGCGCGCTAGTAAAATACGAAACGGAAAAATGGATTGCAGGCCTCGCTTCGCCTAGCCGCCGGCCCAGCGTGTGTATGCTAGTATAAGAAACGTTTTGCCTGGCTGCTCAATTGTGAGTACCTCTTTTGGGCCTGATTAATTACCTACCTAATTAATAATTATATTAATGGCTCATTTTTTAAAATTAGTTCGGTGCAAAAATATTTCTTATTTATATGGACCTAATCATGCACATAATTAATGGTCTGACTACTAATTAAATTAATGACTTGATTTTCAAATTGATTTGGTGTTTGTTTTTTTTTCAAATTATTTTCGCATTAATGAATGTGTGCGAAACGATGACGTACCAACACCCCTTTAAAATTATATCATTTCTATATCTATACTACTACATAGTGTATGAGTAGCAAAACATATGAACCGTTCGATCATTACGATCGACGGCTCTAATTGATTGATTCAAAAGTTAGGAAATCGTGGCGTCACATGCGTCATTGGATCAGAAAATCCAACGACCAATATTGGAGGGATTCACGGTGGAGACCACTAACTCTGCCAGGCGTGTGATCTGACTTGCTCTAGATTTTTAGCTAGCTAGATGTGGTCAACTGGGTACAGTACACTAGGGGCCCTGTTTGATTCCAAATAAGTCATCAACTTATAAGTCGAAAAGTGTAAAAAGTGACTTATTTTGCCAAACAGACCCAACTTATAAGTCACTCCGACTTATAAGTCATAAGTTGCTCCATCCAACTTAAAACTTATAAGTCACCCCTTTTTACCTGGGTCCCATCACCTTTACATTAAAAAACAAGGTGGAAAGGTGTGGTCAGCTGACTTATAAGTCAGATGACAACCAAACAGATGTGACTTATAAGTCACTGATTTTAAGTCACCTGACTTATAAGTTAGGTGACTTATTGAAACCAAACAGGCCCTAAGGCTAGAAACATCTCGATGTGTGCATGTATAGGACTGCCATAGCAGCGTACTTTTGAAAAGGTACTAATACGTACTCCCTCCATTCCACAATGTAGTACTTCTTCTATCCCCATGCTTCAACTTTGACCGTAAATTTAACTACCAAGATTGATTGCGGCGGGAGCAAAAGTTATATCAGTGAATTCGTATTCGAAAGAAGTTTTTAATCATGTAACTTTTTTTCCCGCCGCAGTCGGTCTCGTTCGTTTAATTTATGGTCAAAGTTTAACCTCGAAAAGCGCGGGCGCACTATATTTTGGAATGGAGGGAGTAGCAACATACTGTGGATGAACTGGAGGGTTTATTCCTTTTTTAAGGTATAGTAGTAAGCACATTGTTAAGAGCAACTCCAGTGGGGCGACCCATTTCGTCCGCGGCCGTCCGTTTGGATCAGCGCGAACACAAAAGGCGGCTCAACGCGCCGACCCAAATGGACGCGCGTCTGTTTTTTATCCGCGGGCGACCCATTCCAGCTCATTTTTGAGCCTGATTTGCGTCGACGCGGACACGTGACGGACGCACGCGCGTTCGCTTACTCCTGTCCTTGGGCCTGCTGGTCTGTGGCACATTGGCCTTCGGTGTCATCCTGCGGCTAACAAAGCAACCCATCCCGCCTTCTTCGTCGCCGACGACGCCGCCCATTTTTTCCGGTGACTCTTCCAGCTGCCGCCGCCTCCACATCCGCCCAGCAACGCCGTCCCTCCCCTCCCATCGCCCTCCGCCGCTGTTTTGCCGCCGGGGAGCAAACTGCTTCCCACCGCCGCTTCCCCCACCGCACAGCCACCCGTCTCCAAGAAGCCGCCTCGCCGTCCCTGCCACATCCGACCGGCACACTCGTCGGACGTCGGCAGGGCAGCTAGCTGGTCTGTGGACGCCGTGATTCCCCTCGCCGTCCATCTCCTTCGTCGACGCCCGCAAGTTGTTCGACAGTTTGCCAAGGTACGAAATGGACTCCGCCGACGAGTTCTTTTTCCACAATTTCCTTTGCGACTCCGACGATTCATCGTCCGACGACGACGAGGAGATATTGGCTGCCGTGTTGGTCCATCACCACCTCAACAGCCAGCGGCAGTTGTTTCGTGGCTCCATTCCAGGCCACCTTCCGACGTTGAATCGCAACCGAGAGAGAGGGCATTTCCTTCTCTGGAAGGACTACTTTGATACAACAAACCTATTGTTCAAACATCACAAATTCCGTCGTCGATTCCGTATGAGTAGGAATGTTTTCAACCGTATTGGAGAGGGAGTGGTCGGCTATGATGACTACTTCGAGTGCAAAGAGGATGCCGTCGACAATATTGGTTTCTCCTCTTATCAGAAATGCATTGCCGCCATCCGAATGCCTGCATACGGAGTGCCCGGTGATCTCATTGACGAGTATGTCCATATGAGCAAGTCTACATGCCTAGAGTCCCTGTATAAGTTCTGCAAGGCTGTGATTGCTGTGTTTGGCTCTAAGTACTTGAGAGAGCCGACAACTCAAGATACAGCCCGTTTGTTGGCGATGAATGCCAACAGGGGCTTCCCGGGGATGCTTGGCAGCATAGACTGCATGCACTGGGAGTGGAAGAACTGCCATTCTGCTTGGCAAGGGCAGTATAAGGGACATGTCAGGGCTTGCACTGTCATACTAGAGGCCGTGACGTCTCAAGATCTCTGGATCTGGCACTCTTTCTTTGGCATGGCTGGATCACACAATGATATCAACGTGCTTCAGCGCTCGCTGGTGTTTGCTAGGCTTGCCGAAGGCAACAATCCACCGGTGAACTTTACTGTCAATGGCCACAACTACGACAAAGGGTACTGTTTGGGTGACGGTATCTATCCTCAGTGGACCACTATTGTCAAGACAATACCCAACCTTGTCGGAGAAAAAAGGAAAAGATTTGCCCAAGAGCAAGAGAGTGCTAGGAAGGATGTCGAGCGTGCCTTTGGTGTTTTGCAATCTCGATGGGGTATCGTTCGGTATCCTGCTAATACTTGAAGCACGCAGAAACTATGAGAGGTGATGACTGCTTGTGTGATCATGCACAATATGATCATAGAAAACGAGCGTCCGGAATGTCTGTACGATCAAGGCTTACAGTTTCAGGGTGAAAATGTTGTGCCTGAGCATGGAGTAGTGGCAACATTTGAGCAGTTCACTCAGTTTCATAAAGACATGCGTGATTAGGAAACTCACGTGCAATTGCAAAATGATTTGGTTGAGCATATGTGGACTCATGTTGGCAACCAATAGATGTATCTTCTTTTTTTCATTTGCAAAACTATGTAAAACATTTTTATTTGTATTTGGCTTGTAAAACTATACTATTTATTTGGGCGGCCAAACTATTTGGCTTGTTAAACATTTTCATTTCACAATATGTTTGAATGCAAAATCAATGTAAAATTGGGCGGCCAGCCGGCCACGCCTGCACATATGGGTCGGCGCGTTGGGCACACTGCCGACCCATATCAAAGACAGGGCGAACGCCGGGCGGGCGGCCGACCCAAACGGACAAGAAGCGGACGAAATCGCCGTCCGTTTGAGTCGGCCCATTGGAGTTGCTCTAAAGGGGGAGAAATTTTCAAACAACCAAAGAAAATTGATTTTCTATTTTTTGTTTCGGTCCTAGAGACAGTCATGCAATAGAAATTCGGAAATATTCCGACTAAAGGGTAAGAAAAAGAGGGAAAATGAAAAGGTGAATAGTTGTTACATCAAGCTCCTTTTTACTATATTTTAATTTTGAATTATTATTTCTAAATATTTCATGAGACAGTAATAACATTTCTTTTTGAAGAAACAAAGGTTTTGTCTAAAACAGTTTGCATAAACAAGAAATTGTTTTGCTACATGATCTCCTACGAGAAAATAGGAATTTTCTTTTGAAAATTTCAATATAATTTATCATAATACATGGCTTTAGTTTTAATTTTAATGGTTTAGTATTTTGCGTATACATAAAAGTCTCAGGTGCAAAGCACGTACAACTGACTAGTATGTAGAGTATATTGGATATTAATGCCGAATGTACAAATCTTATTTTTATAAAAATATTTACTCCTCTTTTTTTGAGAAACCATGTACAGTTCTCACTTGTCGTCATGTACACATGTTGACCATGCGGTGCATCACATCTTCACCCGTCACATGATACATCTCAAACGTATCTATAATTTTTTGATTGTTTCATGCTATGATAATATCACTTTTGAATACATTTTATAGCAATTATATTATTTTTCTGAACTAACCTATTAATCGATACACGGGGCCGTTGTTGTTTTCTGCATGTTTTTGGTTTTACAGAAAATCCATATCGACATAGGTCAAAAAACCATGAGGGTTTAATACGATTTTTTTACATCACAAACATTCTAGAAAGTGTCGGGACCTGCCGGGGGGCAGTTAGGGGCCCCACGCGGCCAGGAGCTAACCCGCGCGACTAGGCCATATGGGCTCCGTGTGCACCATCGTCTGTCCATTCTTTCACCTATAGATATTTCGCAAAACCCTTCAGACCAATTTTCTCAGTGTTTTGCTCCACCGCAAGATTCTCTTCTGAGGCGATCAAATCTGGAGGCCTGTTTCGGCATCCTGTCGGAGGGGGAATCCACCATCGAAGGCTTGTTCATCAATCTTGCTGGAGTAAATTGCACAGAAGTACCACAATTGGGGCATTGGAAGCAGATTGGTACCAAGATTGGTAATTTTTACGTGTCGGTACCAAGATTGGGGCGAGCCGTTGCAAAAAAGACTAAAAGTGTGTTTTATACGTATTGACAGGGAATCAGATCGGTTGGGCCCGTCCGTCAGGTGCCACGCTGGCCAGTGAGCGCGTGCCCGCGTGCTGACTGCGCGCTGACTAGGACGAGGCCGGGTCCAACCGTTTAGGGCGCGGCTGGTGCGGTCGAGCCAGACCCCGACCCCGCTCTGCCCTCTTCCTTCTCCTCGCACCCTCGCCGGCGGCTGCCTCCCCGCCCGTCCCGAAGCCCGCCACACCACGCCGTCGTAGCCATGGATAGAAGTGCTTAGGCGCTGTCACCTCCCCCGTGGCTCCTCCTCCCTCACGCCCTCCTCTCCCCCGCGGCTGCTGTGCCCTGGCGACGATGGCCTCGGCGACTCTGGCAGGCAGCGATGGCCGGGGCGATGCAAGCGGCAGCGACCTCCCCCGCTTAGGCCTTGATGGCAGTGGCGGCTACTCCAGCTCGGAGTACAGTAGCGAGGACGAAGATTTTGCGGAGCCGGCGTTGTCGATGGAGCAGAGGCTGGGATTGGCGCGAATTTGGGTGGCCAACCCTAGCACCGCCCATCACTGGACTCATGGCTTCGGTGGTGTTCTGTAAGTGCTCCACTGTTCCATTCTTGCTCACTGAAATTGGGGATTAGTGTTAGGGTTTACTGCCTGCATGTTTAGCACTCTAATTGCTAGTCCTAACTAGAGCAGAGAAGTATAGTGGATTACATGAGTCCTAAGTAGAGCAGAGCAGCATTATGTGTTACCTAACTGGAGTAGAGCAGAGCAGCATTAGGGGATTACATTGTTATTTCTTAGTCCAAATTGTCAGAGCAGCATTAGGTGTTACCTAGCTAGAGCAGAGCAGAGAAGCATAGTGGATTAAATGAGTCCTAACTAGAGCAGAGCACCATTAGTGGACAATTCTGTTAACTACTTATCTGAAAATACAAAACATCATTTTGTTGTGAGTTAAGTACCCTCTCTGTAATTAGGGTTGCATTGAGATAGTTGTTTACATTGTTTGATTTTGTAGCAATTGTTTAGTTTATTCATATTGTAAGGGTAAATAAAAGCTTTGTTTATATGTTAACTTAAACAAAGCTTTGTTTATATGTTAACTTAAACAAAGGTTTGTTTATATGTTAGCCTATCTGTTAAGTAAAATTGTTTATTAACCAATTTTGTCTGTTATTTCATTTTGCAGTTTGTATGATGACATTTTGGCTGTTAGGTTCCATTTTGATGCTTCAGAAATGTTTGAGCTGAAGCTCTGCAGTTCAGATGTAACGTACCTGAATATGATTGCAGTGATGGAAACCCAAGGATTTAGTGAATATGATCTGCTGTTTCACATTGAGAATCCAGATTTAGGGGAGAAAGGATTGGAGATGGTAGAGAGTAATGCTGAGTTGCAACTAGTAAAGAGGCAGGTTGAGGACTGTAAGGTTCTAAATTTGCTAGTGAGGGCATGTCCACCTCCTTGCAGCCAGTTTGAGAGGCAAGAATTATCCCCTGTTGTGTATGAAGAGCCTGTGTTATATGATCTCAGTGAGCCACCCATCTATGCTGTTGATGAAGAAGGAGTTGCCTTTGAAAGTCAGAGTAGCAGCTGCAGTGTAGCTCATGGTACTGGTGTTTGCACACAAGAGAGCAAGAATGTAAAAGGAAAACTGAAAGCTGTTTTGGAAATAGAAGAAGAAGAGGGATATGATGGCAGTGGTGGTTCTGATTGTGAATGTGAAGATGGCAGTGATGTAAACCCTTTTTATATGGGTGATGCTGATGACATAGAGATGGATGAGGGAAGAAACAGAGAGAGTATGATGAAATAGAAGAGGAAGAAACAGATGATGAAGAATCTGAGGAGGAAGAAGTGGTGCATTATGAGGGTGACACAGAGGTTGAGGAACCTTTTCAAATGGATGAAGATGACAAAGAAGTTTCACAGGATGAAGAAACTGTAATTGTACATGAAGAGAAGAAGAAGAAACAGAAGCTTCCAGTTAGGAAAGGGCCTACAACAAGGACACATTCAAGTGTAGTTCAAGAGGAGGAACCTGATTTCAAACCTTCATCTGATGAAGAAGAGAAAGGATTGTTGAAGGAGGCTGATGATGATGGTTATGAGCCATTGTCATTTGTGCTGCCAAAGAAGAGGAAGATCAGGGCAAAGCAGAGGCCTCCTAGAAAATGGTACAATGAGAAAATGGAGGCACCACATGAGCAATTATGTCTAAAGATGTGTTTCAAGGATCAACATCAATTCAGAGAGGCTTTGTTGAACTTACACATCATTCAAGGCAGAAACTTCAAATATCATAGGAACTCAGATCAAAGAATAATTGTACAATGCAACCAAAAAAATTGCAACTTCTTTATGGTGGCAGTAGTTATATGTGACACCCCAAAATTTTGGCCTTGTTTTAATACATTAAATTTTTTGCCAGGAATTAAAACTTTGAATTTCTGAGCTCCATTTTGATTTTTAATCATTTCCTTCCCTGTTATGATGAGTTTTTCCCAAAGAGAAAACTTTTCAAATATGTTATTGGACTTGTTTAACCTCTCAAGAAAAACTTTTCTTTTATCAGTATAACTAATTATCTAATTAAATTGCTTGATCTTTATTTTCTTGAAAAATGGTTTTTCAAGGTTAAATGGCCATATTTGAACTACAACCATTTGATAAATTCACTTAAAATTCCCACAAAAATTTGGAGATGTCATATGATGTTTTTAAATCACTTTTATACAAAAATATATTTTATTCATGAAATATTTTGAGCTCTACACTCAACTTTTCTTCTCTGGTCCAGAGTGCAATTTGCACTACAACTCATTTAAATAATTCTTTCTAGCCTCCACCAAAATTATGGGATATTGGTAGTAGCATATGATTCAACTTTATGCAAAAACCCAGTGATGTTATTTGAAAAATTTGAGTGAATCAACCTCATCTTCATTCTGGTCCAGCCTTGTGATTTCTACTACAACCCTATTAAATTTTGCTCCAATAATCTTGTGCTTTCTCCTACTTATAGACAGCCCTACCAAACCCCTAAATCCAGGAGCATGCACCCATTGGCATATTTTTGGTTCATGAAATAATGTCATTTATTTCCTGTCCAGAATTGAAGTTTTGCAAAACTTGCACTAACAAGTTTCTGCTTTTGGCCAACTAACCTCACCACCCTCTTGTACATCTAAAGAGACCACCATCTGGAGTTTTTGGCCACTCCAAGACCTGCCTAAGTGCCCTTAGCATTTTGTCAAACACCTTACGGGCACGATCTGTTTTGACATGAATTGTGGCATTTCACTGTGAACTTGCACCCCTGACCAAACCAGCTTGTCCACTGATCTCCTTGCAAGCCCACACCTAGCCCTGTTTCCATCCAGCCTCAACCGCGACCTCTAGCATGCTCTGGCATTACGTCGAGCACGTCTCGTGCACGCCCGGAGCGCGAGCAGAGCGTGCGTTTGGCACGCGCGTGCGCCGAGCCGACACGCTGGCCCCACGGTCTTGGCCCGCTCTGCAGCACCGCGCCACGCGCTCCCTTTCTCACCGCAACACGCCAAGCCGCCCCTCGCCATGCCCCGGCAAGCCAACAGCTAGCCGCCACCGCCGCCCGACAGCCCCTGCGCTGGCCAACGCCGCCCAAGCCACCTCCGCTCGCCAGCTCGCCCTTGGAGCAGTAGCCGCTCGTCCGCTAGCTCCTGCCGCCATCTCTAGCCTCGCCACGATGCCCTGCAGCTACAGAATGGCGGTCGCCGGAGAGCTTATCCGGCCGCCGCGGAACCGACCTCGACGAGCTATAAAAGGAAGCCCCCGAGCCTCCCCGAGCACGCAGGCAACCTCAGGCCACCCCTATGACACTCCCCTAGCTCGCATTCGACCCGGGGAGGCCTCCTTCCTCATCTCCGGCAACTCCTGCCGCCGCCACCGCCCCGGCCAATCCGGCACCTCCAATAGCTCCCCCTCTCCATTCTCTCCACCAAGAGTTTCCTCATCCTCCCGTGAACCATTCCCACTACTCGATTTTGATCGGGACACACTGCGGGAGAATTTTCACTCCACCCCCGAAGCCTCCTCCGCCGCGAAGCTCGCCGCCGGCAGCTCCCTCCATCCCCACCGGCCTGGCAACCACCGGGAGGACCGCACTGGAGTGGCGCATCCATCCCCGCCCTCGGGGCCCTGCGAAGAGCTGCCAGTCGCCGGCGACGATCGCCTGAGCTCCGCCTCCGCTCGGGACAGAGGAAGGAGGGGGAAAGAGAGACTAGTCAAACCTGACTAGTGGGACTTCCTGGACCCACTGTCAGTGTCTCACCGCGCCGTCCACGTGTTTAAGTGAAGGCGTAATCCGCCCAGTATGTCTCTCCCGCTTCGAAAGCGTATTCCTCTCCGAAACGTTTTCTTTTCTGTTTTATTTTAAAAAACAGATTTGACCAGAACTTTGACTGGCTATAACTTTTTAAATATAACTCCAAATGAATTAATTCTTTTTCCTACATCTCTCAAATATTGTCTAGTTTATTTTAAGATTCATTTGAAATTTTTCCAAACAACTTTTTTGTACTGTTTTTGAAATATGTGTTATTTGCATATTTTTGGAAATAGGATTTTTGGGAGAGAAGGAAGGTTTCAAAATTTTTGGAGAGCATCCTCACCCCTCCACAACATAAAGGCAAGCATTCTGAACCCTGGCATAATGTTTTTGGTGTGTTATTTGACACGTTTATAACACCACCTTATTTCAGAGGACTTGTTATTTCATGTGACATGATCATTTGCATGGAAGCATATTAGTGATTTCCTTGCTGTTGGAAATGAATATAATTGTGATGGTAATCATCCTCATGTGCCTTGCATGCATGCCGGAAAGGAATCCGGGAAAGCCTCGGCCTTGGGTAGGCGTGAGCTTGTCGCCGGTCCCCGTCGGGACGGTTATGTCCGGTATGGCATGGTAAGGTATATTGAGTGGTGATTTTGTTGATTGAAATAATTTTTTTTACATGTCATGCAGGGAACTTATAAACCTCCTGAGTCGACCGTAGACCGAGTCTTGTTTCCAGTAACCCCCATACTTGCTATGTACTACCACTTGTCCCTGCCGCAGGTAGGGTATGGTTCAGTAAGTCGTCAACCCCTTTCAAGCACACACCGTACAGAGAGGCCATGGTGGAAGATATCGGTTGTAGCCGGTAGGCATGCCACCTGGTCCGGGGGCATGGGTGTTTCCGGTTGAGACCGAGAGGGGAGGCCACCCCTTAGAGCGCGCGATATAAATTTGATCCCATGCTACGCGAGGTTGTAGCCTCCCCACTTAGAGTTTTGCTTAACAAGTGTCGTGGGTGATTCCAGACACCGATGAGTTAAGCTGGTGTGTGCAAGTTAGGCGTGTTTTCAACTAAGCCGTAGACGGAATTAGTCCCGATGGACTAAAGGAATCCGTTACTCGTGGGTAAAGAGTACACCCTCTGCAGAGATTAAACCTATTCGAATAGCCGTGTCCATGGTTAAGGATTACAGTCTGGGATGGGTCAAGTGTTGGTCTTAATGTCGGTCTTCGGAGGTGAAATTTTTAAACCAAACTTGGATACCGACTGGTGACTTGTGAGAACCATGATTATTATTTTATGATGGACTAACCTGTTGCATTATTTGTATTATTGAGTATCCCTGGGACGGTTCTACCTCCTGGATATTCATTGTGATTATTTATTTTGTAAGCCCTTTTTGTGGTGTCGCTGAGACGCCCGACTGTGGCATTTCTTTTAAAGCCCTTTATGTGGTGTCGCTCAGACACCCGACTGTGGCATTTCTTTTAAAAGCCCTTTATGTGGTGTCGCTCAGACGCCCGACTGTGGCATTTCTTTTAAAAGCCCTTTATGTGGTGTCGCTCAGACGCCCGACTGTGGCATTTCTTTTAAAAGCCCTTTATGTGGTGCCGCTCAGACGCCTGACTGTGGCATTTCTTTTAAAGCCCTTTATGTGGTGTCGCTCAGACGCCCGACTGTGGCATTTCTTTTAAAAGCCCTTTATGTGGTGTCGCTCAGACGCCCGACTGCGGCATTTTATTCCAACTCTATTACTGCTTATTCACGTTGCATGATAATAACCTGCTTGCATGCATAAAAGATATTTTATTTATGACTGACGATGTGATCATAAAATTTTTCCGTGCATGATTATCAATTATATTATACCTGTGTTCTTAATGTTTGCGAGTACATTCAAAGTACTCACTGGCTTGTCCCTGGCTATTGTCTTGGCCAGATTGCTTGCTTGGAGAGGAGTGTGGCGATTGACAGCCTCGAGACCTAAGCAACGGTGATAGCAGCCTCGCGAAGATAGGAGTTAACCTGGTCAGCTGTTCCTGTGGGAAATGGGGTCCCATAGACACTGATGTCTCACAAACCGCTTCCGCCATCGACCACTAGAAAACCATTTGATGTACTCATAGGCCACAATGGTCTTGTACTACACATTTTGTACTTTTGCTTGGAATTTCTGTATCAAGTGGAGCCTCATCAGCTAACAGCAATCCTGGGGCTGGTGAGCACGATGGTCTTTTCTGGAAGTTTATGTCTGGAAAACCGGTCGTGACATTATAAAAGGTGAAACTACTTTTGTAATTAAGAAGATGAGAATTAAGCACACTTGCCCTATTAGTACAGAGACAACAAGGGTAAGTTCCAAGTGGCTTGCACAGAAGTATGAGTCACTGTTCAGATCTGATCTAACAACTGGCATTCAGACTTTTATTGATGCCTGCATGGAGAAGTATGGTGTGGATGTGCCCAAGTCAATGGAATATAGGGAAAAGAACCTAGCTATTGATGCTGTGCTAGGAGACCACAAGAAGCAATACCCTAGGTTGAAAGACTATGCTTAGACAGTCATGGATACAAACCTTGGGAGTAGAGTAGTAGTCACTACTGTAACTCCAACACCCACTGAAAAAAATCCCCCATCCAGGTCCAAGATTCCATGCTATGTTCTATTGCATCAATGGAGCAAGGGAGGGGTTTCTCAAGGGGTGCAGACCATTCATTGGTTAGTTTGTTCACCTTGTGCATTAGTTACATATTGTTTCATCTTGAAATGCATTTGAATGTTTTAACTATTGAATTTGCTTGCTCATTCAGGTGTTGATGGGTGCTTCATTAAGTTAACTACTAGCGCTCAACTACTTGCTGCCATCGGTAGAGATGGCAACAACAACATATACCCACTAGCATTTGGTATTGTTGGGCAAGAGGACACACTTAACTGGTGTTGGTTTCTACACCAACTTAAAATATTCCTAGGAGGAGAAGAGGGATAGTTTGGTCCATATACAATAATGTTAGATTGACAAAAGGTATGTGCTTTTATCTTATGTCGTTGTTCCTATATGGTTGTTTTGTGCTAGATAGTAGCTTATCTAGTTTAATTATGTGTCCCAGGGCCTACTAAATGCAGTGAATGATGTCTTTCCTAAGTGCAACCAAAGGTTCTGCCTTAGGCATATCTATGCAAACTTCCAAAATGCTGGGTTTAGGGGGGAAGATCTGAAAAAGTATATGGATAATGCTACCTATGCATATAGTGAACACAAATTTAACATTGCAATGAATGACCTTAGAGCTGAATGTGAGCAAGCTTGGGAGTGGCTTTGTCAAATACCCAAGAAAACATGGGCAAGGCATGCATTTGACACAAACAGCAAGACTGACCTTGTAGTTAACAATTTGTCTGAGGTGTTCAACAAGTATGTCCTAGATGTTAGGAAGAAACCAATTAGGACAATGTGTGATGGAATAAAGGATAAGAAGATGATGAGGTGGCATAGGAATAGGGAGAGTGGAAAGAATTCTAGATGGGACATAACACCCCATTATAGTGAGAAACTAGAGGTTGAGAAGGAGAGGGCCAGATATTGCAAACCAATTCAAGCTGGTGTGGACTTGTGGCAAGTTACAAGTGGGCAGCAAACCCATGCTGTTAACTTCCAATTGCACACATGTGGGTGCAGAAAATGGGACCTCAGTGGCATCCCATGTAACCATGCCATCTCAGCAATAAACAAGGGCAAAAGAAAACCAGAGGATTATGTCAGCAAGTTCTTCAAGAAAGCATTTTATGTGGTCGCTTATGAACCAATGATCTATCCAGTTCCTGGTGAGCATGACTGGACAAGGACCCCTGGTCCAGACATTGACCCACCTGCATTTAAAGTGAAGAGAGGAAGAAAGAAAGAGAAGAGGATCAAGGGGAAATTTGAAGTTCCAAAGCCTAAGGACACATCAAGAATGGGGACTATAACATGTGGCAATTGTGGACTGCAAGGACATAGGTACACAAGCTGCATGAAGCGGTTGAAGCCTGAGCTGGCTTTGAGGAAGAACAAACATGTGGTAATCCTCTTATAAGTAGTAACATGTTTTCCTTATTGTACATTCCATTTTTTAAGTACTAACTCATTTTCCTTCTTGTTTATGCAAGCCTCTTGCAAGGAATTCCAATGTTGGTGCTGCTGCTACTACACCAGCAGCAAGAACTTCTCATCCAGCCCCTACAACAACACCAACAGCTGGAACAGGAGGTGCTGGGAGAGGAGCTGGGAGAGGTGCTAGTAGAGGTGCTTGACCAGGTGCTGGGAGAGGTGCTGGGAGAGGGAGAGGTACATTCTCTGCCCCAAGGCAATCTGGTCCCTCCACATCTATTGCTCCCTCCACATATACTGTTGGGAGAGGTGCTGGTGGTAGACATAGTGGATGGAGGAGCTACTTCTATGCAAGTGGTAACTAGATACTTCATGTGTGTGTTCTTGCATCCTATAATACAATGTGATCTTGCTTTGGTGGTGTACTTTAAGAATCAATGCCATATTATGCTGGAGTTATTAATACACTAGAGTTATTGATGAGTACTCATTATATTATGCAAGCCTGGATGGTTCTTTTTATGATTGATATGTTGATGAGTACTCAAAATGGAGTTATTGATATGCTGGATATATTAATGAAGTTATTGATATGTTGTCTATGATCATAATGGTTCTTTTTATGATTGATATGTTGATGAGTACTCAAAATGGAGTTATTGATATGCTGGATATATTAATGGAGTTATTGATATGTTGTCTATGCTCAAAATGGTTCTTTTTATGATTGATATGTTGATGAGTACTCAAAATGGAACCTAAAGCCATCAACTAGGGTCTAGGGTGGCTCGGGGTCGACAAAACTGTTGGGGAACGTAGTAATTTCAAAAAATTTCCTACGCACACGCAAGATCATGGTGATGCACAGCAACGAGAGGTGAGAGTGTTGTCTATGTACCCTCGTAGACCGGAAGCGGAAGCGTTATAACAACGCGGTTGATGTAGTCGTATGTCTTCACGGCCCGACCGATCAAGCACCGAAGCTATGGCACCTCCGAGTTTTTGCACACGTTCAGCTCGATGACGATCCCCGGACTCCGATCTAGCAAAGTGTTGGGGATGAGTTCCGTCAGCACGACGGTGTGGTGACGATCTTGATGTTCTACCGTTTCAGGGCTTCGCCTAAGCACCGCTACAATATTATCGAGGATTATGGTGGAGGGGGGCACCGCACACGGCTAAGAGATCAATGATCAATTGTTGTGTCTCTGGGGTGCCCCCTGCCCCCGTATATAAAGGAGTGGAGGAGGGGGCCGGCCAAGGAGGGTGGCACGCCCAAGGGGGGGAGTCCAACTCCCACCGGGAGTAGGACTCCCCTTTTTCCTATTAGGAGTAGGAGAGGGAAGGAAGAGGAAGGAGGGAGGAAGGAAAGGGGGAGCCGGCCCCCCTCCCAATTCGGATTGGGCTTGGGGGGGGGGGCGCCCCCTCCCTTGCTCCTTTCCCCTCCTTTCTACTAAGGCCCAATAAGGCCCATATACCTCCCGGGGGGTTCCGATAACCTCCCGGTGATCCGGCATTGTCCCAATCTTACCCGGAACCTTTCCGGTATCCAAATATAGTCGTCCAATATATCGATCTTTATGTCTCAACCATTTCGAGACTCCTCGTCAAGTCCGTGATCACATCCGGGACTCCGAACAACCTTCGGTACATCAAAATATATAAACTCATAATGAAACTATCATCGTAACGTTAAGCGTGCGGACCCTACGGGTTCGAGAACAATGTAGACATGACCGAGACACGTCTCCGGTCAATAACCAATAGCAGAACCTGGATGCTCATATTGGCTCCTACATATTCTACGAAGATCTTTATCGGTCAGACCGCATAACAACATACGTTGTTCCCTTTGTCATCGGTATGTTACTTGCCTGAGATTCGATCGTCGATATCTCAATACCTAGTTCAATCTCGTTACCGGCAAGTCTCTTTACTCATTCCGTAATACATCATCTTGCAACTAAATTATTAGTTGCATTGCTTGCAAGGCTTAAGTGATGTGTATTACCGAGAGGGCCCAGAGATACCTCTCCGACAATCGGAGCGACAAATCCTAATCTTGAAATACGCCAACCCAACATGTACCTTTGGAGACACCTGTAGAGCACCTTTATAATCACCCAGTTACGTTGTGACATTTGGTAGCACACAAAGTGTTCCTACGGTAAACGGGAGTTGCATAATCTCATAGTCATAGGAACATGTATAAGTCATGAAGAAAGCAATAACAACATACTAAACGATCGGGTGCTAAGCTAATGGAATGGGTCATGTCAATCACATCATTCTCCTAATGATGTGATCCCATTAATCAAATGACAACTCATGTCTATGGTTAGGAAACATAACCATCTTTGATTAACGAGCTAGTCAAGTAGAGGCATACTAGTGACACTTTGTTTGTCTATGTATTCACACAAGTATTACGTTTCCGGTTAATACAATTCTAGCATGAATAATAAACATTTATCATGATATAAGGAAATAAATAATAACTTTATTATTGCCTCTAGGGCATATTTCCTTCAGTCTCCCACTTGCACTAGAGTCAATAATCTAGATTACATAGTAATGATTCTAACACCCATGGAGCCTTGGTGCTAATCATGTTTTGCTCGTGGAAGAGGCTTAGTCAATGGGTCTGCTACATTCAGATCCGTATGTATCTTGCAAATCTCTATGTCTCCCACCTGGACTAGATCTTGGATGGAATTGAAGCGTCTCTTGATGTGCTTGGTTCTCTTGTGAAATCTGGATTCCTTTGCCAAGGCAATTGCACCAGTATTGTCACAAAAGATTTTCATTGGACCCGATGCACTAGGTATGACACCTAGATCGGATATGAACTCCTTCATCCAGACTCCTTCGTTTGCTGCTTCCGAAGCAGCTATGTACTCCGCTTCACATGTAGATCCCGCCACAACGCTTTGTTTAGAACTGCACCAACTGACAGCTCCACCGTTTAATGTAAATACGTATCCGGTTTGCGATTTAGAATCGTCCGGATCAGTGTCAAAGCTTGCATCAACGTAACCATTTACGATGAGCTCTTTGTCACCTCCATATACGAGAAACATATCCTTAGTCCATTTCAGGTATTTCAGGATGTTCTTGACCGCTGTCCAGTGATCCACTCCTGGATTACTTTGGTACCTCCCTGCTAGACTTATAGCAAGGCACACATCAGGTCTGGTACACAACATTGCATACATGATAGAGCCTATGGCTGAAGCATAGGGAACATCTTTCATTTTCTCTCTATCTTCTGCAGTGGTCGGGCATTGAGTCTTACTCAACTTCACACCTTGTAACACATGCAAGAATCCTTTCTTTGCTTGATCCATTTTGAACTTCTTCAAAATGTTGTCAAGGTATGTGCTTTGTGAAAGTCCAATTAAGCGTCTTGATCTATCTCTATAGATCTTAATGCCCAATATGTAAGCAGCTTCACCGAGGTCTTTCATTGAAAAACTCTTATTCAAGTATCCCTTTATGCTATCCAGAAATTCTATATCATTTCCGATTAGCAATATGTCATGCACATATAATATCAGAAATGCTACAGAGCTCCCACTCACTTTCTTGTAAATACAGGCTTCTCCAAAAGTCTGTACAAAACCAAATGCTTTGATCACACTATCAAAGCATTTATTCCAACTCCGAGATGCTTGCACCAGTCCATAAATGGATCGCTGGAGCTTGCACACTTTGTTAGCTCCTTTTGGATCGACAAAACCTTTCGGCTGCATCATATACAACTCTTCCAGAAATCCATTCAGGAATGCAGTTTTGACATCCATCTGCCAAATTTCATAATCATAAAATGCGGCAATTGCTAACATGATTCGGACAGACTTAAGCATCGCTACGGGTGAGAAGGTCTCATCGTAGTCAATTCCTTGAACTTGTCGAAAACCTTTTGCGACAAGTCGAGCTTTGTAGACAGTAATATTACCGTCAGCGTCAGTCTTCTTCTTGAAGATCCATTTATTTTCAATTGCTTGCCATCAGCGTCAGTCACATTACCGTCAGCGTCAGTCAACCAAAGTCCAGACTTTGTTCTCATACATGGTTCCCATCTCAGATTTCATGGCTTCAAGCCATTTTGCAGAATCTGGGCTTACCATTTCTTCTTCATAGTTCGTAGGTTCATCATGATCTAGTAGCATGACTTCTAGAACAGGATTACTGTACCACTCTGGTGCGGATCTTACTCTGGTTGATCTACGAGGTTCAGTAGTAACTTGTTCTGAAGTTTCATGATCATCATCATTAGCTTCCTCACTAATTGGTGTAGGTGTCACAGAAACCGGTTTCTGTGATGTACTACTTTCCAATAAGGGAGCAGGTACAGTTACCTCATCAAGTTCTACTTTCCTCCCACTCACTTCTTTCGAGAGAAACTCCTTCTCTAGAAAGGATCCATTCTTAGCAACAAATGTCTTGCCTTCGGATCTGTGATAGAAGGTGTACCCAACAGTCTCCTTAGGGTATCCTATGAAGACACATTTCTCCGATTTGGGTTCGAGCTTATCAGGTTGAAGCTTTTTCACATAAGCATCACAGCCCCAAACTTTCAGAAACGACAACTTTGGTTTCTTGCCAAACCATAGTTCATAAGGTGTCGTCTCAATGGATTTTGACGGTGCCCTATTTAACGTGAATGCGGCCGTCTCTAAAGCATAACCCCAAAACGATAGCGGTAAATCTGTAAGAGACATCATAGATCGCACCATATCAAGTAAAGTACGATTACAACATTCGGACACACCATTACGCTGTGGTGTTCCGGGTGGCGTGAGTTGCAAAACTATTCCGCATTGTTTCAAATGTAAACCAAACTCGTAACTCAAATATTCTCCACGATCAGATCGTAGAAACTTTATTTTCTTGTTACGATGATTTTCAACTTCACTCTGAAATTCTTTGAACTTTTCAAATGTTTCAGACTTATGTTTCATTAAGTAGATATACCCATATCTGCTTAAATCATCTGTGAAGGTGAGAAAATAACGATATCCGCCACGAGCTTCAACATTCATTGGACCATATACATCTGTATGTATGATTTCCAACAAATCTATTGCTCTCTCCATAGTACCGGAGAACGGCGTTTTAGTCATCTTGCCCATGAGGCACGATTCGCAAGTACCAAGTGATTCATAATCAAGTGGTTCCAAAAGTCCATCAGTATGGAGTTTCTTCATGTGTTTTACACCGATATGACCTAAACAGCAGTGCCACAAATAAGTTGCACTATCATTATCAACTCTGCATCTTTTGGCTTCAACATTATGAATATGTGTATCACTACTATCGAGATTCATCAAAAATAGACCACTCTTCAAGGGTGCATGACCATAAAAGATATTACTCATATAAATAGAACAACCATTATTCTCTGATTTAAATGAATAACCGTCTCGCATCAAACAAGATCCAGATATAATGTTCATGCTCAACGCTGGCACCAAATAACAATTATTTAGGTCTAATACTAATCCCGATGGTAGATGTAGAGGTAGCGTGCCGACCGCGATCACATCGACTTTGGAACCATTTCCCACGCGCATCGTCACCTCGTCCTTCGCCAATGTTCGCTTAATCCGTAGTCCCTTTGTTCACCTTGCCATCCTTCTTATCCGCCAAATACTTGGGGCAGTTCCGCTTCCAGTGACTTGTCTGCTTGCAGTAGAAGCACTCAGTTTCAGGCTTAGGTCCAGACTTGGGTTTCTTCTCCTGAGCAGCAACTTACTTGCTGTTCTTCTTGAAGTTCCCCTTCTTTTTCCCCTTGCCCTTTTTCTTGAAACTAGTTGTCTTGTTGACCATCAACACTTGATGCTCCTTCTTGATTTCTACCTCCGCAGCTTTTAGCATTGCGAAGAGCTTGAGAATTTTCTTATCCATCCCTTGCATATTATAGTTCATCACGAAGCTCTTGTAGCTAGGTGGAAGTGATTGGAGAATTCTGTCAATGACGCAATCATCCGGAAGATTAACTCCCAGTTGAATCAAGTGATTATTATACCCCAGACATCTTGAGTATATGCTCACTGACTGAACTGTTCTCCTCCATCTTGCAGCTATAGAACTTATTGGAGACTTCATATCTCTCAATCTGGGCATTTGCTTGAAATATTAGCTTCAACTCCTGGAACATCTCATATGCTCCATGACGTTCAAAACATCGTTGAAGACCCGGTTCTAAGCCATAAAGCATGGCACATTGAACTATCGAGTAGTCATCAGCTTTGCTCTGCCAGACGTTCTTAACATTGTCAGTTGCATTAGCAGCAGGCCTGGCACCCAGCAGTGCTTCCAGGACGTAATTCTTCTATGCAGCAATGAGGATAATCCTCAAGTTACGGACCCAGTCCGTATAATTGCTACCATCATCTTTCAACTTTGCTTTCTCAAGGAACGCATTAAAATTCAACGGAACAACAGCATGGGCCATCTATCTACAATCAAACATAAACAAGCAAGATACTATCAGGTACTAAGTTCATGATAAATTTAAGTTCAATTAGTCATATTACTTAAGAACTCCCACTTAGAAAGACATCCCTCTAATCTTCTAAGTGATCACGTGATCCAAATCAACTAAACCATAACCGATCATCACGTGAAATGGAGTAGTTTTCAATGGTGAACATCACTATGTTGATCATATCTACTATATGATTCACGCTCGACCTTTCGGTCTCAGTGTTCCGAGGCCATATCTGCATATGCTAGGCTCGTCAAGTTTAACCTGAGTATTCTGTGTGTGCAAAACTGGCTTGCACCCGTTGTAGATGGGCGTAGAGCTTATCACACCCGATCATCACGTGGTGTCTGGGCACGATGAACTTTGGCAACGGTGCATACTCAGGGAGAACACTTTTATCTTGAAATTTAGTGAGAGATCATCTTATAATGCTACCATCAATCAAAGCAAGATAAGATGCATAAAAGATAAACATCACATGCAATCAATATAAGTGATATGATATGGCCATCATCATCTTGTGCTTGTGATCTCCATCTCCGAAGCATCGTCATGATCACCATCGTCACCGGCGCAACACCTTGATCTGCATCGTAGCATTGTTGTCGTCTCGCCAATCTTATGCTTCTATGACTATCGCTACCGCTTAGTGATAAAGTAAAGCATTACAGGGCGATTGCATTGCATACAATAAAGCAACAACCATATGGCTCCTGCCAGTTGCCGATAACTTGGTTACAAAACATGATCATCTCATACAATAAAATTTAGCATCATGCCTTGACCATATCACATCACAACATGCCCTGCAAAAACAAGTTAGACGTCTTCTACTTTCTTTGTTGCAAGTTTTATGTGGCTGCTACGGGCTTAGCAAGAACCAATCTTACCTACGTATCAAAAACCACAATGATAGTTTGTCAAGTTGGTGCTATTTTAACCTTCACAAGGACCGGGCGTAGCCACACTCGGTTCAACTAAAGTTGGAGAAACTGACACCCACCAGCCACCTGTGTGCAAAGCACGTCGGTAGAACCAGTCTCGCGTAAGCGTACGCGTAATGTCGTTCTGGGCCGCTTCATCCAACAATACCGCCGAACCAAAGTATGACATGCTGGTAAGCAGTATGACTTATATCGCCCACAACTCACTTGTGTTCTACTCGTGCATATAACATCAACACATAAAACCTAGGCTCGGATGCCACTGTTGGGGAACGTAGTAATTTCAAAAAATTTCCTACGCACACGCAAGATCATGGTGATGCACAGCAACGAGAGGTGAGAGTGTTTTCTACGTACCCTCGTAGACCAGAAGTGGAAGCGTTATAACAACGCGGTTGATGTAGTCGTACGTCTTCATGGCCGGACCGATCAAGCACCGAAGCTACGACACGTCCAAGTTTTTGCACACGTTCAACTCGATGACGATCCCCGGACTCCGATCTAGCAAAGTGTCGGGGATGAGTTCCGTCAGCACGATGGCGTGGTGACGATCTTGATGTTCTACCGTTGCAGGGCTTCGCCTAAGCACCGCTACAATATTATCGAGGATTATGGTGGAGGGGGGCACCGCACACCGCTAAGAGATCAATGATTAATTCTTGTGTCTCTGGGGTGCCCCCTGCCCCTGTATATAAAGGAGTGGAGGAGGGGGCCGGCCAAGGAGGGTGGCGCGCCCAAGGGGGGGAGTCCCCTTTTTCCTATTAGGAGTAGGAGAGGGAAGGAAGAGGAAGGAGGGAGGAAGGAAAGGGGGGGGGGGCGACCCCCTCCCAATTCGGATTGGGCTTGGGGGGGGGCGCCCCCTCCCTTGCTCCTTTCCCCTCCTTTCCACTAAGGCCCAATAAGGCCCATATACCTCCCGGGGGGTTCCGATAACCTCCCGGTGATCCAGTATTGTCCCAATCTTACCCGGAACCTTTCCGGTGTCCAAATATACTCGTCCAATATATCGATATTTATGTCTCGACCATTTCGAGACTCCTCGTCAAGTCCGTGATCACATCCGGGACTCCGAACAACCTTCGGTACATCAAAATATATAAACTCATAATGAAACTGTCATCGTAACATTAAGCGTGCGGACCCTACATGTTCGAGAACAATGTAGACATGACCGAGACACGTCTCCGGTCAATAACCAATAGCGGAACCTGGATGCTCATATTGGCTCCTACATATTCTACGAAGATCTTTATCGGTCAGACCGCATAACAACATACGTTGTTCCCTTTTTCATCGGTATGTTACTTGCCCGAGATTCGATCGTCGATATATCAATACCTAGTTCAATCTCGTTACCGACAAGTCTCTTTACTCGTTCCGTAATACATCATCTTGAAACTAACTTATTAGTTGCATTGATTGCAAGGCCTAAGTGATGTGTATTACCGAGAGGGCCCAGAGATACCTCTTCGACAACCGGAGCGGCAAATCCTAATCTCGAAATACGCCAACCCAACATGTACCTTTGGAGACACCTGTAGAGCACCTTTATAATCACCCAGTTACGTTGTGACGTTTGGTAGCACACAAAGTGTTCCTCCGGTAAACGGGAGTTGCATAATCTCATAGTCATAGGAACATGTATAAGTCATGAAGAAAGGAATAGCAACATACTAAACGATCGGGTGCTAAGCTAATGGAATGGGTCATGTCAATCACACCATTCTCCTAATGATGTGATCCCATTAATCAAATGACAACTCATGTCTATGGTTAGGAAACATAACCATCTTCGATTAACGAGCTAGTCAAGTAGAGGCATACTAGTGACACTTTGTTTGTCTATGTATTCACACAAGTATTACGTTTCTGGTTAATACAATTCTATCATGAATAATAAACATTTATCATGATATACGGAAATAAATAATAACTTTATTATTGCCTCTAGGGCATATTTCCTTCAAAAACCACCTAAAGCCATCATTTTTGGTTTTGGTGGCTCGGGATCGACGGAACCACCTAAAGCCATCAACTTTGGTCTAGGGTGGCTCGGGGTCGACGGAACCACCTAAAGCCATCAACTAGGGTCTAGGGTGGCTCGGGATCGACGGAACCACCTAAAGCCATCATTTTGGGTTTTGGTGGCTCGGGATCGACGGAGCCACCTAAAGCCATCAACTTTGGTCTAGGGTGGCTCGGGGTCAACAGAACCACCTAAAGCCATCATTTTGGGTTTTGGTGGCTCCGGGTCGACGAAACCACCTAAAGCCATCAACTTTGGTCTAGGGTGGCTCGGGGTCGACGGAACCACCTAAAGCCATCATCTGGGGTCTAGGGTGGCTCCAGGTCGACGAAACCACCTAAAGCCATCATTTTGGGTTTTGGTGGCTCAGGATCGACGGAACCACCTAAAGCCATCAACTTTGGTCTAGGGTGGCTCGAGGTCGACGAAACCACCTAAAGCCATCAACTTTGGTCTAGGGTGGCTCGGGGTCGACGGAATCACCTAAAGCCATCATCTAGGGTCTAGGGTGGCTCGGGATCGATGAAACCACCTAAAGCCATCAACTTTGGTCTAGGGTGGCTCAGGGTTGACGGAACCACCTAAAGCCATAATCTAGGGTCTAGGGTAGCTCGGGATCGACAGAACCACCTAAAGCCATCAACTTTGGTCTAGGGTGGCTCGTGGTCGACGAAACCACCTAAAGCCATCATTTTGGGTTTTGGTGGCTCGGGATCGACGGAACCACCTAAAGCCATCAACTTTGGTCTAGGGTGGCTCAGGTTCGACGAAACCACCTAAAGCCATCATTTTGGGTTTTGGTGGCTCCGGGTCGATGAAACCACCTAATGCCGTCAACTTTGGTCTAGGGTGGCTCGGGGTCGACGAAACCACCTAAAGCCATCATTTTGGGTTTTGGTGGCTCCGGGTCGACGAAACCACCTAAAGCCATCAACTTTGGTCTAGGGTGGCTCGTGTTGACGGAACCACCTAAAGCCATCATCTAGGGTCTAGGGTGGCTCGGGATTGACAGAACCACCTAAAGCCATCAACTTTGGTCTAGGGTGGCTTGGGGTCGACGGAACCACCTAAAGCCATCATTTTGGGTTTTGGTGGCTCGGGGTCGATGGAAGAAAGGGATCAGTTGAATAAAGAGATTAAAAAGCTAGAATGGTAGATCCAGGATTTATTTCATTAAGTTACTGCATACATTGCATACACTGCATCACATAGCATAGAAGAAGGAGGAACTAGGATTTATTACATTGCATGCATCAACTGATCCAAGGGGAATGCATGTAGATAGCAAGGAGGATCTAGATACTGCATCACATAACAGCTCATTCATATGGATACAAAATTCTACTCCACCTCATCCTAGTGACCTGAAAGGGATGAAAATTTGCCCTCCTCCTTGCCTAGTGGATGACATCATCATCACTAGGGTTTGAGCCAAGGGGGAATGCCTCCACAAACTACTCCATTTCCTTGCGGTTGCGTGCTGCAAGGATCCGCTGAGCCAGGTGCCTTCTCTCCCTCCTTCTTGCCTCTCTTCACCTGGCTAACCTTGGCACCTGTTCTTCTTCATCGACGACCTCTCCAAGATCCATCTCTATCTCTCCTAGGGATTTCTCTGGCGGCTAGGGGGAGGAGAAGGGATTGTGGCTGTTGTTTGTGGCAATTGGGGGTGCTTTATATAGTAGAAATGGTTGCTGGTGGTAGGCAGTAGATTTATGGTGGCTGGTAGGTAGGCAGTAGATTTATGGTGGTAGGTAGGCCCAATATTAGAGTCAAATGTTAGTTTCAAAACTAATAAATAAGCCCATTATTAGGCCCACATTTTGTTCATTGAAATTTAACTGATAATATTAAAATTCAGTTAACACTACTAGGAAAAGGCCTACTAATGGCGCACTGGTTTTGCCTACTAATGGCGCATTACGAGTGCGCCATTAGTAGCACGCCACTAGTATATCTTACTAATGGCGCACCACAGGTGCGCCATTAGTATCTGGTATACTAATGGCGCACCAACTAGTGCGCCATTAGTATGTAACAGCATGCGCCATTAGTGTGCCTCCCGGGGGGCCATACGTAAGCATGGCTTTGTCATACTAATGGCGCATTCTCTGTTGATGCGCCAATAGTATCCTTTGGCATACTAATGGCGCACCTGGTGGTGATGCGCCATTAGTATGAATATTTGGTTTTTTTTCCTTTTCTGATTTTTGCGCAGGTTACAAAATATATTATTAGACATAATATAAAATATATTATTAGACAGAATATAGACAGCAGCACACAACAACATCTGATTCATCGAATACAATAGAAGATTAGTCTCCGAATACAATTCATCATATTAGTCTCCGAATTCAAAAGACCGAACAAAGATAAAACATTACAAGTCTCAAGACCGCGAGTATCGAGTTTGTCTTCACATTACAAGTCGATATCGATCATCTAAACTACCATCACATAGAAGAGATCTGTGGTCATCACGATGAGCATCATCGCGATCAAACTGGTCTTCATCCGGTTCCTCCAATGCTCCCTCCTCTCTCCCACTAGATAGCGGGCGTATCTAGATTCAGCCTCCGCCCTAGTGGTGTACCCTTTGTAACTATTACCGCTAAAACGGTGAACCTATCTCCGACACTCCTCCCAGTCGTCGTAGACTCCAGGAACCTTACCCTTGTACACGACATATGACGGCATCTCTATGCACAAGCCAAACAACAGATAATACATAAGCAATATGTAAGTATGCAACAAAAGGATCAGAAGAGAAAAGCAAGACATTAATAGCACGATTCATGGTCCTACTAATAAATAGCATCGATTACATCTAAGTTGAATGACTGTCCAAACCAAAGAGACATACGAATTCATTAAAGTATAATTACAACATGAGCCAATCAATGTTTCAGAACTACACATCACTACTTTCGACTCGACTCATCGGACAGGAACGTGGATGAAGCCGCCGTCTGTCGTGATGGTCATGAAATCGCGGTCGTTGTCACCCTGCATTTGTAGCATTTCATCTATCTCACTGTTGGATGGTTGATATCTGAGGAAGAACTGCCCCGAGGTATGAAGGACATCTTGATGGATGATGTCCGCAAACTCCGACTGGATGCGAAAGAATTTTTGTCTGAGGTCCGCGTCCTGGACTGCCGACAAGCTAGCGGCCCAATCTTTGAGATTATCTGGTAGCAGAAGTTGATGATGGTCCCTTACGATCGCCCGCATGTGATGGAGGGCGTAGTAGGCATCCTTCTGACCGCTAGGCGGCTGCTTGACACAGCAGAACTTCGTATTGTGTGAGAACATGTGCTTGCCATACTTACGAACTACCCTGGTGAAGGTGCCTCCAGATTTTGCGTAGGCGGGGAGAACATCATCAAGAACTTTCTTGACATTTGTGTAGTCTATCTTGGAGTTACGGTTCGGGTCTAAATACGTGGCCATGGAATATTTCGGGCTTAAGAGGATGAGTGTGCAATGTGTGTCACTGCACAGAACACGGAATGTTAGAAAAAAAAGAACGATCAAAATCTAAGAAATCATATGTTACGGGGCGGTTAAGGGATGACTTACTCGGGAAAGTAAGCCACAAGGAAGTTATCCTTATCTGGGTTTGCCAGAATGACGCCTTCGAGGTGTGAACTCGCAACTTGGCGGTCCCCAGCGCTGCTCAAGTGCTTGGCACACATGTAGAAGGGGTCGACTATCATGATGTCCGGGGTCTTATCTCTAATGATCCGCATCTCCATACTCAGCGAAAACAGCCGAATGAAGGTGTAGTGCAGCAGATGAAGGTTAAACATAGAAAAGATGTCATCAAACCGCAGGACGATCGTACCCCCGATGTCGCCATCCACAAATCCCTTGCCCTCTGGCACCTTGGCCACGAAAACCGGGTATGCCACATCCTTCTCTCTGAGACGCCGCTTCTCCAAAGAAAGAACACTGTCGTGCAGACTCCGCATAGCACCGGTTGCAGCATTAAGCATATTTGGCGGTAGCATCGCCCTACCCGCCACATGCACCCTCCTCGAGATATCCTTAGGTGAAGGTGGCCCGTCCTGAGCATGGATCGAACTCGGTGCCGGATGGCTCGCACCGGCGCCCTTGTTAGTCTTTCGTTTCCGTCCCTTCTTCTTGATCTCCTGTAATGGGACCGAGTTCTGCTCACAGACCGCCTTCTTGAGCGTGTTGGGGCTGATAATATTTCGCACCTCAGCTATCTGAGGCTCGGTGAAGGCGGGAGCTGGAGGCATGTCCTGAGAACTGAACGCCAGACGACGCTTGTTGCAATTGGATTTCTCCGCCGTACCAGCTAGATCGCGGTCGTCTTGGTTGGGTTCTTGAGAAAGAGGCCCGCAGAACTCATCAGCGTACCCATGTTCGGCAAAGTACTTATCAACTTTGGTAAATGTACCGTCGTTGTTGTCGTCGCCGTCCGGATCCTGTGCCATAGGGCTGTCCGGATCCTGTGCCATAGAGATGTCCGGCAGGTCCGGTAGCGTTGCAGCGTTCTTGCCATGGCTTGGCGCCGGCACGACTGGCGGTCTTGTCTGTGGGGTGGTGTCCCCCGCCCCCAAACGAATCTGGCTCTTCGGCCAAAGCAGGGGCCAGTTTACGTAGGTCTGAGGGTCATCTCATCTTCTTCGTCGGCCCCAGCGGGTCGAATCGGAGGTAACAGCTCGTCGCAGCCTCGCAGCACCCGAACCACTTCAACCCTATACATTGTGGGTGGCATCGGATTACCGTGGAACATGGGGTTGCCCGGTTGAACGATTCTGCCCTTGGCGACATCGACCAACTCGGCGCCCACGAAGTGCAGAAGAGTGCAAGGAACGTCGGCGGTGCCCTGCGAAAACATGTACAGGGTGTCAGGGATGCCCAGTCAAAGGCAAGGAGATGAAGTCATCGGCCGAGAGGCTTGGTTATCGTGATGCCGTCGAGCTCGGCTAATGTCGAGGCACCGCCAACGGCGGGCGTGCAACTGATGGAGGGGGCGCTTGCTGGCGAGGTGCCGGCCGGCGTACACCCGGGTGCATTAAGCTCCAATGCCCGTGCCGGCACCGGAGACACGAATACCGACTCCGCCGGAGACACCAATGGAGCCGCCGCCGGAGACACCAATGGTGCCGCCGGAGACACCAATGGCACCGCCTGCGTGCTGTGCGAGTTGCTGGCCGTGAAGCTAGGAACCGGGGGAGGCCCCTGTTGGCCGCCCGCAATCCACGTCGTCAGCCCATGAATCAACGTAGGCACCATGGCATTGAGCGTCGTTCCAAGTTGTTGTTGCACTTGCTCTTGGACAAGCTCCGGAATCCGCGCCACTTGTGCCTTGAGTTCTTCAACCTCGCGCGTCTGGCTTTCCGAGATGGTCTTTTTCTCCTTCCGCACACCAGCGGTATAGTATGACCCCCATTTTGTGGACAAGCCTTTGCCGGCCACACGACCAGCTGATGTCGGCTTAGTGAGCTTATCCTTGTTTTTCATTACGTTCAACGCCCTATTTAAAGGGGTGTCGAAAGGGGAGCTCTTAGACGACCCCGCGCTACTGCTTTCAGTGTCCTGCGAAAGGAACGTGAACCATTTAGAAATATTGGGGATTAATTAGAGTGCAACCATATGGAGCTAATTACGCGGGGGTGTATTCCTTACCAGAAGAAGCTCAAGCGCCCTGGTCTTCGGATCCGTGGTAAGCTCCTTTGTTATCGGGTCCTCCTTGTACCGGGCCCTGACATAGTTCCTGGTCTGCTTGTCACCGCTGTATTTCTCGAAGCGGGGCGGTAGGCCTTGCTCGGCACGCTCCGCGTCCTCCTTGTCCCATATAGGCTCCGCCACTCTGTAACCGCCGGGACCGAGTTTGTGTTCCCCTAAGTTCAACTCCCGCATTTCTTTCCCCCACTGACTTGATTCGGAGGTTGACTGCTCTCTCACTTGATCTTGAACTCCTTGTACTCATCTTCGCTCATCAAAGGATATTTCGCCTTGATCTTCTCATAACTATCACCTTTATCAATCATTCTCTTCACCGCGCGTTTCCAAGTAGACAGGGCCGTGCTCATCTTCGTGAGGGCGGCACTGTTCACTTTATTCCCTGAGAGGCGTGTGTTTTCAAATTCGGCGGGGAACTTGTATCGTTCGTGCAGCTTCGTGAAGAGGAGGTTGCGCAAATTCCCTCGGTCCTTATGCCTAAGGTTCTCGGTGTTGATCGAGACGGTGCTCTGGAGAATGCACCTGAGCTGAAGCGAGTACCCCTTGACTATATGTTTGGGCTCCGTTGGATTCCCATCGGAGTCCACTTGAGTGAATTCCTCCTTGAGGGTGCGGAGCGCATTCGGGCGCCGGTCCTTCCTTTGCTTCTTCGGTTGGCTGCCATCTGTGTGTGCGCCGCCATCATCAGTGGTGGCATCCTCGGCAGCACCATCAGTGGTGTCATCCCCGACGCCACTAGGGGTTGTGTAATCAGGATCGGTGTCTTCCGCGGCGTCCTCATAGCGGTGAGGTTGTTCCTCCATCTCCTGGGACAGCTCCCAGAATTGCTTGCCGCCCGAACCACCGGCCTCATCGTTGTGGGCCATGTTTCGCTCTAAATAGGAAAAAAGTTTGGCCAAAAAGTTGGTTATTGTCAAGGAACAAGATCATGGTCTCATCATTTAGGGTTTGTCGACACCGAGGCACCCTAAAAGCCTAAGCTTTCATCATTTAGGGTTTGTCGACGCCGAGGCACCCTAAAAGCCTAAGCGTACATCATTTAGGTTCTCATCGACACCGAGGCATCCGGGGCAGCCAATTAAGTTTTCAGCATTTAGGGTTTATCGATGCCAAGGCACCCTAGGTTGGGCCTAATCACTAGGCACTAATCACTTGGCTCTATTGCCACCTATGTTGGGTTTATCATCTAGGGTTTATCGATGCTAAGGAGAATTCTAAGTTGGGCCTAATCACTTGGCTCTATTGCCACCTATGGTTTAATGCAAGAAGAATAAAGGGGCAGTTGATCCTACTTAATTAAGTACTAAGATACCCCGGCCCATGCATTATCGCAAGTACCCCATATGTCCTATTTTTAGCAAAGTCATGCTAAAATTCACGAAAAATTTCAGCATGACCTTTGCTGAAAATAGGACATATGGAGTACCCGAATTTGCCGGAACGGAAGTTAATCGACATTTCGGCAAACTCAAGGGCCTCTCGGGGTACCTGCAAATTCATCACGACACGATGGTCGGAGACAAAACCCAGTAAACTAGCACCAAAATGTGCCTCTACTTTCATATGGATGAAAAGGCCACAGACCATATGGTCCTCTGCTTTCATATGGACAAAAATCAGCTCAACTTATGTGAGCTTCCATTCCAGATCTAATAGCAGCAAGTTGTTCACTTGTAGCTCAACTTATGTGAGCTGCCTTCAAGAAAAGAAATCTGCAGTGGCACATCTGCTCTCTGAATGCATTGGCAAGAAACAAAACAACACCTAGTACCATCCATCTGCTATGGCTGTATCATGCAGTTTAACTAAGCACTAACAGGTAATTATATAACAGAAAAAGAACAAGCTTCATTTAAATATATTGCTGCTAACAAACATAACTAATGTCAGTACTCAAAAAATAGAGTGACCACACAGGGAACAAACAAACTATTCAGTTTTTATTTCTTCAGAATTGGACCAGACAGAGAACAACTCCTTGGAATCAAACTTATATGAAAAGGTTCAGCAACTTGAAACGTAACTCTTATATGAAAATCTTCTGTATGATCAAGTAAGCAGAGCACATGTATATACCTGTATCACTGTCTTGGAGCCAACAAACGCCTCAATTTTTCTCCAACCATGATCGAACCTGATCGCCTATGCTTCTTCTTTCACTCTCCTGCATAAAGTTATTGTTACTACCTGGGAGGGATTATATGCTTGTTTACCACTACTAATACCATTTTAAATATAATCTTCATTCTCCTGCTATTTCTTTTCTTACAAGTGTTGATGCCATAGTGTCTCAGGTTCTTCCTAGTTAAAACATGTGATTTTGAGAAGGAATTTCCCCAATTTTCGCAGGGAGACAAAACTTAGCTAAAAATTTGATATAACAAGTAGTCCATGAAATCATATTTCCTCTAGGCAAAGTAGAAGATATTATTTTGTTTTTCCTCTAAGGTAAAGGAAATAGCCATCACTTTGAAGTGTCTAATAGATGAAATAATGCATGAGTTAGAAAGATATGTGCAAGTGTCTGAAGGCATCCTGTGAAGCAGAGCTTCCAAATTGATCTTCTTGAAACATTGTTACTAAGTAAGGCTTAATTTCATATTTCTGCAAACTAAGGTAAACCAATTATTACATGCATAAATTTCTCATTTGGAGAAGCCAAGTATCAAAGGTTTCGAACCATGAGAATTTATTGCATTTTTCGGTGACAACACGGCTAGGAAAAAAAGACTCTGGTACAGAGACTAATGACGCGATGCCCCCCTCCCTTAGAGGCATTATCACAAACACCTATCAAGCACAATCCTTTTACATGTAAACTTGAGCATGCTCTGGAAAAATCACGCAGCAAGCAAAAAATTGAACAGAGGATGCAAGAGGAAGGAGGGAGGGGGGATGAGGGAAGAGGGAGGAAGGACGAAGGAGTGGTGGCTACCTGCCTACGGACTGGTCGCCGGCGTAGCTCCGGGCGGCAGCGTTGCTGGGCAGGAGCGCCTGCTCCAGGGAGGGGGGCGCCGCTGGTGGGAGTGGCTGCTTGATGGGGGGAGGCGCTGCTGGGGTCCTGTACCGGAGGCGGGGAAGCGGAGGGTTCGGCCGGCTGGGTGCGCCGCGGCGGCGGGCCGGTAGCAGTGGCGGCGGCTAGGAACCCTAGCTGTCGCTCTCGAGAGGGATGTTGACGCAGGCGGGGCCGCGGGGGGAGGGGGACGGCGAGGGCACGGGCGCGGGCGGAGGGGGGACAGTGAGGGAGGTGGTCGGGTGCGGCGGGGGAAGCGAGCATGGCCGGGGACGGCGAGCACGGGGGAAGTGGTGGGCGGTGGTGGTCAGGCGCGGGTGAGACGAGGCAGGGGAGGGATTAGAGAGAAATGGAGATTGGGGATTTTAGTGTGGGGGGAGGCTTAGCAATGGCGCACCACCCAGGGGTGCGCAATAAGTACATCCATAGCAATGGCACACCACCGAGGGGTGCGCCATAAGTAATTTAATCTAGCCCGACTTGTCAGGTTATATACAACCTAACCCTATCTATAACAGACCCCGCCCACTAGCCCGACTGGTCAATAAGCATCACACACACTAGGAGGTCCTGGGTTCGATTCCCAGGCTCCCCAATATTTTTTTATGCATTTTAAATCCTGTTTGATATTTATTTGTGTTTAAATATGTTCAAACGTGTTTAAATCATAACAGTAATATTTTTTTATAAAAACAGTAATAACCCCCCAGGGGTGCGGGGGGCCGGGTGCTCGTCGGCGGCAGTGGAGCGGGGGAGGGTTGCGGTGGGTCGTCGGCGGCGGTGGAGCTAGCTAGCGGGGGAGGGTGCGGGTGGGATCGAGATTGAGATGGAGGGGGAATCGAGATCGAGATGGAGGGGGATCGAGATCAAGTGTCCTCATGAATTCAAAAAGTGCCCATGAAATTTAAAAATATTCATGATATCAAAAAGTGCCCATGAAATACAATCGAGAAATGAAGACTAGAATTTAAATACAATCGATCTTAGCTAGCTATCTGTTCACAATCTTCTTGCCCTTCTTTTTCGCAAATGGAGTTCTTCTGTGGAACGGACGTCCTTTAGGTAGGGTGGTCCTGCTTCTTCTTGTGGTGTGTGCTGCTACTTCATCGTCATCGTCATGTTCGATCTTCGGGTCGCCGTACTTGTCGAAGTCTTGCTCATTGGCTACTCCATCCATTCCGATGATCTTCCTTTTGCCTCTCCTCACGACAACACGACTGGGCTTTGACGGGTCGGTAATGAAGAAGCATTGGTCCACTTGGGAAGCCAGTACCCATGGCTCATTTTTCGCGGTGACGTTTGCGCCCGCGGTCTTGGATTTGGCTTCGGGTATAACCATGGTGGTGAAATACCGGACTTCTTTTAGGACGCTCTTGGCCCATCTGACACGGAACATCGGGACCTTCTCTCCAGCGTAGCTCAGCTCCCAGATCTCCCCGATCCTTCCGTAGTATCTGTCCTTGTCGTTGCCGGTGTAGGATTCCATCGTTACCCCGGAGTTCTGATAACCATCGCTCTTCATGTCCTTGTCCTTGGTGTAGAATGTGTAGCCGTTGATATAGTACGCCTCATAGGTCATCAGGTTGTGCTCGGCACCCTGTGACAAGGCGAATATGAGTTGTTCTTCCGCGGAAGAATCCTCATGTAAAGAGTACGACAGAAACTTCTGCTTGAACCAACGCGTGAAACATGAGTTGTGCTCTTTGAGTATATCTCCGTCCGTCCTCTGTTGGCCTCGGTCATTGTACGTCTTCTCAATAAAGGTTTTGTGCTCTACCACCCAAGGATCGACCACGTCTATGTGTTGTAGCGCGACTAGGTTTGCTCTTTCAAAGTCGGCGAGTCGACCCTCGAAGTCGACATGCATTTCATGGCGACCCTCATGGTGACCCTATCCAGCGAGCCTGCCGAGGTGCTTGTTGACGGGCAGACCAACGGGGTTCTCGATGCCTAGATAATTCGTGCAGTAGGAGATGCACTCTTCGGTCAGAAAGCCCCTGGCTATACTTCCCTCTAGACGTGACATGTTGCGAACGTATCCTTTGATGACACCATTCATCCTTTCGAACGGCATCATGCTGTTCAAGAACGTCGGGCCGAGTTGGATGATATCCTCCACGATATGGACCAGGAGATGCACTATAACGTCGAAGAATGCGGGCAGGAAGTACATCTCAAGCTCGCATAGTATCACCACGATCTCTTCCTGTAGCCTTTTGAGTTGCCTCACGCCAATCGACTTTCGAGAGATGACGTCGAAAAAGTTACATAGGCCAAATAGCGTTTCACGGACGTGCGCGTCCATGATCCCACGGATTGCAACTGGAAGTATATGCGTCATCAGCACGTGATAGTCGTGAGACTTCATCCCGCTGAACTTCTGCTTCGCTGGGTCTAGGTATCTGCTTATCTTCCCCGCGTAACCGTAAGGAAGTTTTACTCCTAGGAGGCAGGTGAAAAACTGCTCGATCTCCTCCTGACTTAGAGTGAAGCACGCGGGAGGGTAGTCATTTCCGGTCTTCTTGGCCTTTTTTCCTTTGCGACGACTTTCTGTGTCCTGCTTCGCCTCATCATCATCATCATCATCATCATTAGTGTGAAGCTCCTGCCTGATGCCCATTGATTTCAAGTCTGCCCTTGCTTTCGGCCCATCTTTGGTCCTCTCTGGCATGTTGAGCAGGGTACCAAGCAGACTCTCGCACACGTTCTTCGTGATATGCATGACATCAAGGCTGTGAGGCACACGGTGGATCTTCCAGTACGGCAAGTCCCAGAAAACAGACCTCGTTTTCCATACCTTCAGCAGCGGCTCTGGCGCCTTTCGCTTCTTTCCCGGCTCTGGCGCCTTTTGCTTCTTTCCCGGCAGTGGGCAGTCTTTCCAATTTTTCAACATCTCGTCTATTTCCTCGCCGCTCCTCGTACACGGGCGTTTTCGGGGTTCGGTTTCACCATTGAACAGATCCTTGCGTTTCCTCCACGGGTCATCGTCGCGAAGCCACCTTCGATGTCCCATGAACACGGTTTTCAAAGACCCGGGATCTCTATCTAGCTGGCGATACGTTGTGTCATCCATGCACCTTACGCATCCAGAAAATCCATGGACTACCTGCCCCGCGAGATATCCGTAACCGAGATAGTCGTGCACCGTCGTGAGGAGTGCGGCTCTCATAGGGAAATATTCTTTCTCTGCGGCGTCCCACGTATTGGCCGGCATTTTCCACAGCGTGTCTAGCTCCTCCTTCAGCAGCCCCAGATACAGATTGATGTCGTTCCCTGGTTGTTTCGGCCCTTCAATTAGCATACTCATGTGAATGTACTTCCTCTTCATGCACAACCAGGGGGGAAGGTTGTACATCCACACAAACACAGGCCAGGTGCTATATGTGCTTCTCTGGCTGCCAAATGGATTGACTCCATCGGTGCTCGCGCCCAGCACGATGTTCCTTGGATCCTTCCCAAATTCTGGGTATTCGAAGTTCAACGCTTGCCACTGGCTCGCATCCTTAGGGTGACTCAGCATCTTGTCTTTTTTATTTATCTCCGGATCATTTCCGCCATCTTCCCACTTCTTCTCCTCCCTATCCGCGTGCCAACGCAGGAGCTTTGCTACCTTAGGGTCCGCGAAATATCGCTGCAGACGAGGAGTGATCGGAAAGTACCACACCGATTTTCGAGGAGCTTTCTTCCTCTTCTTGTATCGAGTGACGCCGCACACTGGACATATGGTAGACTCCGCGTGCTTGTCCCGATAAATGATACAATTGTTCATGCACACATGGTATTTCACGTGCGGTAAATCCAGAGGACACACGATTTTCTTCGCCTCCTCGAAACTGGTCGGGCACTTGTTCCCCTTGGGAAGACGTTCGTGCCAGAATGACATGTTCTCGTCGAAGCATGCGTCGGTCATTTTGTGTTTTACCTTCATCTCCAGAGCCATGAGCGTTACTTTTAGGTGGGTATCGTCGGGCCTGCATCCTTCATACAATGGAGTAACCGTGTCTATCTCCAGTTGATCCAGCTTGGCTTTCTCTCGGGCGGCAGCTCTTGCGTTATCCGTCTGCTTGAGAAGCAGCTCTTGAATATGAGGGTCCTGCACCCAGCCTCCATCGTCGTCTGCTCCGGCATCTTCATCTTCATGATCATGCCCTTCGTCTTGATCTTCCTCATCATCATGTACAATATCTTCTACATGATGACTGTGTACAGCATCCTGGAGATTCTTCGTCTTCTCGCCCGCCCTCGCCGCGGTGGTACTTGTCTTGTTGCCCTTCCTCATTTCTTGCCCGGCCCCGGCCATGGACGACTTCATAGTCATCTTCATCACCTTGCCACCGATAGCCATCCATGAAACCACGCAAGAGTAGGTGGTCCCGCACCTGCCCGGAATCTGGGTCCGCAATAAGGCTCTTCAGCTTGCATCTTCGACACGGACATCTTATCTCCGTCTCGTTCTTTTGAAGCATCTCGGCCTTCGCGGAGCTCAAAAACCTATTCACGATGCCTTCAGTCATCGTGCGGACCATGGTCGCCTGCGGGGTAGAGCAAAACGATATTTTAGAACCAAGAAAAAATTTGGCATGACCTTCCCTAAAAATAGGACCAAAAAGAATGCATAGTGCCAAAATTCTCGCCGAAACGGAAATGAATCAAAACATTTAGGCAAAATATTGGCAACTATCGCATTTCAAATACCGGTACCTTCAAACACAAACATATATGCAACACCACAAATACATGCAACACCACAAACATACATAGATCTAGCTAGGCCACAAAAAGTGCATGTGCACGTTGTTGGAGCGAGCTAGGGAGAAAAAAAGTAGATCTACATCATGAAGATAGCTTTCCCCTTACTTACCTATCAAAAAAAGGTAATTTCACCACTTAATTTTGATGAATCTATGGTGGAAATGAGGTGAGGAGGAGGAGGCAGCCGAAAGCTTGGAGAAGGAGGTGGAGGGAATGAAGTGGGGAAAGTGAGTGGGTAGGTGTGGGGCTGTCCAAAATATCTTGTTGGGGTCCCAGGTTACTAATGGCGCACCACAAGGAAATGCGCCATTAGTAACCCTGGTTACTAATGGCGCACCTGCAGGTGGTGCGCCATTAGAAGTTTTGCAAAAAAGTAAAAAATATAGATATATACACTAATGGCACACCGTGTAATAGTGCGCCATTACTAGTTTAAACTAGTAATGGCGCACTGTGAAACGGTGCGCCATTAGTAGTTTTGCAAAAAAAAAGAATAAGAAAAAAATTACAGTAATGGCGCACTCTCTGCCTGGTGCGCCATTACTAGTTAGAACTAGTAATTGCGCATTGTCGACCTGATGTGCCATTAGTATGTATGGAAAAATGGAAAAAAAATTAATACTAGTGGCGCACCCTGTTTCTGGTGCGCCATTAGTGTCTTCCACACTAATGGCGCATCACCAACAGGTGCGCCATTAGTATATAGTAGTGGCGCACTACTTCCCTGGTGCGCCATTAGTATCAATCCTATCTATAGCCCTTTTCCTAGTAGTGTAACAATATGTCATCATTTTCAGTCTAACATTGAAAGCAAACGATACTAACTGGAGTTCAACACATTATAAGAATACACAACCATTGTTCACATTACATAGTGGAGTTCAAATGCACAATCCATCCTTTTCTCACAAAAGGATGAATAGCATAACTACTAGGTACATAAACAGCCAGAGTTCACAATTAGTACTACAACCATACATTACACAACCATAATTCTAAGTTACTAGGTCATTGCACAGCCATCCTTCCCAAAAGGTCTGCAATGCCCACTAATCTCAATTCATCTTGTTCAGTTCTGCAGGATGGCCTGGATCCCCTTGATCTTCTCCTTCAGCTTCTCCTCTGCCTTCATGAGCTCAGTAATTTTAAACTCTTGCATTTGCTTCTCTTCATTATGGTTTTCCTTGAGCTTCAGCAGATCAGCAACCTGGAACTTCAACTCTAGCTTCTCTTGGGTGAGCTTCTCCTCAAACTTTGTGAACTCTGCATTCTTCAACTCCAAATTCATCCTAGCCTCACTCATCAATTCCTTCTCTTTCATATTCTTCAACTTCAGGTTTTGGATGATAGTTGCTTGAACACTTGTCAGGTTGCACAGGAGTTCATACTTTTGTTGAAACTTCTCTATAGCTGCATCTTTCTTTGCCATTTCTACCTTCTTACCAGCCACCAATTCAGCTCTGCAATGGTGCTGATATGTGATAGCAGACTGCAGATAACTGAAATCCACAACCCTATCCTGCTGAAAGTCCACAAGTTGATGCATCCAGCTTGTTCTTTTCTTCTATCAAATGATGAATAGTTAAAGCACTTTCAAGATTATCACTCACCCTAGCAGACTTGCTCTCTTAAACCATTGACCAAAGCTTTAGCAATGCATTCTCCATTGTTGGGGGCCACTGCTCATCAACCCACTGAACAAACCCACAATTCCGACTTTCCTGGAAAAATTAGAAGGGCAAAATTTAGTACAATACAACTACTAAGAGTACAAAGCAACAGTTAGTTCATGGCAGTACCTAATGTTGGCACTGACATTAACTGATTTTGCATAGCCATTTGCTAAGCAACAGGAGAACATTGTAAAAATAAATTGATATAATCCTACAATGGATGATCAATATATTTACCAGGCAGCAGAGTAACACTCCATTCAACTTAGAAGTTGCTAAGCAGCCATGTGCTAAGCAACAACACTTGCTAAGAATTGACCATTAATATAATGGAATCCTAACAGTAATAAGCAATACAATGTGAACTAATTTGCCCAGCTAAATACACTACACTAGCCTGCAGCAACAAACTAGCTAATGAGACTACCTACTGTCAGTAGTAAGCAATAGTTACTAACTGCCTCCACTGAACTTAATATTGAGCAACACTACATTTGGAAAGAAGTGTAAATAAATAGCATGTGCACACAACATGAGCATATATTTTAGTAAAAATGCATTCCACTGAACTTAATAATGAGCATTCACACAATGAGCACTACAGTAGGGCACATATGACTAACAAATTGAGCATGCACACAACTGAATCACAAGTGGCAAACAAGACTCTGCCACTTTCAGTGAACACATCCAGTGCTAATCACCAAGGCAAGAAAAATACCGGCTCTACACATGCTAAGAACCTTCTCCCAGTCATTGTTCCTTCAAACGCAACAAGCCTCCTTGATGGCTTCCCATGCTTCTCGCAGAACGCCATCAGATCTAGCTCAAGGCCCTTGTAATCTGGGTCCTCAAGTGAGAAAGGCACCTGCACTATCAAAAGCACAGCACGAGGACACATCAAATCAAACAAAATTCTCACAACAAAGACCACCTACACACAAAAATCCCCAAATTTCCTAAACCTAACCCTAACCCTAGCTTAATGGAGTAACTTACCTGGTTCAGCCCATTGATGGAGGATTCGGAGTGCATGTACGGGAGGCTTGAGTTGTCGTCGCTGCTCTTGTCTTCCAAAACCATGGCCGCGGCAACGTCGTGTGGCGGCCGGCGGGGGCGGGCGCAGACGGCGGCGAGGCAGAGAGAAGGAAGAAGAGGGCAGAGCAGAGCATGGGGAGTGAGCGGGGTGTGGCTCGACTGCCCCAGTCGCGCCCTAAACGGTTGGACCCGGCCTCATCTGAGTCAGCGCGCGGGCACGCGCTCACTGGCCAGCGTTGCGCCTGACGGGCGGGCCCAACCGGTCAGATTCCCTGTCAATACGTATAAAACGCACATTTAGTCTTTTTTGCAATGGCTCGCCCCAATCTTGATACTGACACGTAAAAATTTCCAATCTTGGTACCAATCTGCTTCCAATGCCCCAATTGTGATACTTCTGTGCAATTTACTCATCTTGCTGCCACCATGACCATGTGTGAGTAATTCCCTTAGGACCTTAGGGTCCATGGCAGTAGCTAGATGAACCTTCTTTCCCTTGTGATTCGATACAAAGTTCCCGTGAGCTGCCTCATATGATCGGGATCCATATGATGGAATCGGTTTTGTGTTTGTGAGTAGATGATGAATTGTCACTTTATGATCAGTTTGTCATTGAAAATTTGAATCTTTTAAAGATTTTTGCTGGATAATTGAGTAGCTTTGTATGCTCTCCAATCTATTTGTCTACTTTAGTCAAGTTTGATGGGTAGTTCTTCAGAGTGAGTGGTTTAGAGTAGTAGGTTCAATCTTGCGGTGATTCATCTCAATGACAGAAAGGGAACGAGCATGTATTGTATTGTTGCCACTAAGGATAAAACGATGATTTCCTTATCACACTTGTATTGTAGTTCCACTAAGATAAAACAACCTAGGGTGATGTAACGGAGGTAAACAATAAAAGGTAACAAATATGTAGCAACGGACGATGAGAGAGTATGAAAGCATGCAAACCTAGAGCAATAGCATGATGAGCCAAGAAATACCCATGCCTTGTTCCATCTGTGAAAAAGAAGGCTCCTAATTTTCTAGATTTTGTATTCAAAAATCATGTATTGCACGACACCATACTATAAAAATGGAATACGCATTCTCCTCTGGCTCAATAAAAAATTGTTGCATGACACCAGATTACACGTGCTAGCATCAAGCCACTTGTACTAGAACAAACATTTATGCACTACTATCATTTATGTATAACTAGATGATCTGTTGCATCAATTGGCGCAGAGACCAACTTGTCAATACAGCCCGAAAGTAAAACAAACTATTTGAATGATTTTCCCCTCAACTTATTGTAAATGATTATGTTCATACTGAGTTTCTATTTGCCTCAACAACATGATAGAAACGCAATGTGAATGATGGGCTTCTTTTGCTTGTGTTCTACTAGGCGGGTTTTTGTACAGTGTCACGACTTCTCGCCGATGTGTCCCCTTGAACGGAAGACATGTTCTTGGATCTGGGTGTGGTTTTTGAGCACTGGATAGACACTGAGACCCTTGTGGGTGGAAGGATCATGTCATATTGGCCGGCGTTGGACCACTATGGTTGATCGGATGACGTGTTCTGCCATCTCTCCCGAACTTTTACCCCTGCCGCCTGGCCGACTAGCGTGTATACTTCACATGCTCGTTGGTCCCACTCATAACTTTCCTGAAGGAAATATGCCCTAGAGGCAATAATAAAGTTGTTATTTATATTTCCTTATATCATGATAAATGTTTATTATTCATGCTAGAATTATATTAACCGGAAACTTAGTACATGTGTGAATACATAGACAAACAGACTGTCACTAGTATGCCTCTACTTGACTAGCTCGTCGAATCAATGATGGTTATGTTTCCTAACCATAGACATGAGTTGTCATTTGATTAACGAGATCACATCATTAGAGAATGATGTGATTGACTTGGCCCATCTGTTAGCTTAGCACGATGATCGTTTAGTTTGTTGCTATTGCTTTCTCCATAACCTATACATGTTCCTATGACTATGAGATCATGCAACTCCCAAATGCCGAGGAACACTTAGTGTGCTATCAAACATCACAGCATAACTGGGTGACTATAAAGATGCTGTATAGGTGTCTCCGATGGTGTTTGTTGAGTTGTCATAGATCGAGATTAGGATTTGTCACTCCGAGTATTGGAGAGGTATCTCTGGGCCCTCTCGGTAATACACATCACTATAAGCCTTGCAAGCAATGTGACTAATGAGTTAGTTACGGGATAATGCATTGCAGAACGAGTAAAAAGACTTGCCGATAACGAGATTGAACTAGGTATTGAGATACCGACGATCGAATCTCGGGCAAGTAACATACCGATGACATAGGGAACAACGTATATCGTTATGCGGTTTGACCGATAAAGATCTTCATAGAATATGTGGGAGCCAATATGAACATCCAGGTTCCGCTATTGGTTATTGACCGGAGACGTGTCTCGGTCATGTCTACATAGTTCTCGAACCCATAGGGTCCGTACGCTTAACGTTCGGTGACGATCAGTATTATGAGTTTATGTGTTTTGATGTACCGAAGATAGTTCGGAGTCCCGGATGTGATCACGAACATGGCGAGGAGTCTTGAAATATGGTCGAGACATAAAGATTGATATATTGGATGACTAAATTCGGACACCGGATGAGTTCTGTGGGTCACCGGATAATTATGGAGTGCCGGGGGGTTATCGGAACCCCCGGGGGACTAATGGGCCAACATGGGCCTTAGTGGAGAGAGAGAGGGCCGGCCAAGGCAGGGCCGCGCGCCCCTCCCCCTCTAGTCCGAATTGGACTAGGGAAGGGGGGCGGCGCCCCCCTTTCCTTCTCTTCTCTCCCTCTCCTTCCTTCCCTCTTCCTCCTCCTACTAGGACTAGGAAAGGGGAGTCCTACTCCTACTAGGAGGAGGACTCCTCCTCTCCTGGCGCGCCCCAAGGGCTGGCCGGCCTCCCCCCTTGCTCCTTTATATACGGGGGCAGGGGCACCCTAGAGAACACAAGTTGATCATTGATCCCTTAGCCGTGTGCGGTGCCCCCCTCCACCATAATCCACCTCGGTCATATCGTCGTAGTGCTTAGGCGAAGCCCTGCGCCGGTAGCTTCATCATCACCGTCATCACGCCGTCATGCTGAATCCCTCGACACTCAACTGGATCGAGAGTTCGTGGGACGTCACCGAGCCGAACGTGTGCAGATCACGGAGGTGCCATACTTTCGGTACTAGGATCGGTCGGATCATGAAGACGTATGATTACATCAACCGTGTTGTCATAACGCTTCCGCTTACAGTCTATGAGGGTACGTAGACAACACTCTTCCCCTCTCGTTGCTATGCATCACCATGATAGATCTTGCGTGTGCGTAGGGATTTATTTTGAAATTACTGCGTTCCCCAACAGTGGTATCAGAGCCAGGTCTATGCGTAGATGTTATATGCACGAATAGAACATAAAGGATTTGTGGGCGTGGGTATATACATATTGGTTGCCGTCACCAGTTGATTCTTGATTCAATGGTATTGTTGGATGAAGCGGCCCAGACCGACATTACGCGTATGCTTACGCGTGACTGGTCCTACCGACGTGCTTCGCACACAGGTGGCTGGTGGGTGTCAGTTTCTCCAGCTTTAGTTGAATCGGATTCAATGAACAGGGTTCTTTCTGAAGATCAAAAAGCAATCACTATACCGCGTTGTGGTTTTTGATGCGTAGGTAAGAGCAGTTCTTGCTCAGCCCGTAGCAGCCACGTAAAACTTGCAACAACAAAGTAGAGGACGTCTAACTTGTTTTAGCAGGGCATGTTGTGATGTGATATGGTCAAGACATGATGCTAAATTTTATTGTATGAAATGACCATGTTTTGTAACATAGTTATCGGCAACTGGCAGGAGCCATATGGTTGTCACTTTATTGTATGAAATGCAATCGCCATGTAATTGATTTACGTTATCACTAAGCGGTAGCGATAGTCGTAGAATCAATAGTTGGCGAGACAACAACGATGCTTCGATGGAGATCAAGGTGTCAAGCCGGTGATGATGGTGATCATGACGGTGCTTTGGAGATGGAGATCAAAGGCACAAGATGATGATGGCCATATCATATCACTTATATTGAATGCATGTGATGTTTATCCTTTATGCATCTTATTTTGCTTAGTTTGGCGGTAGCATTATAAGATAATCTCTCACTAAAATTCAAGGTATAAGTGTTCTCCCTGAGTATGCACTGTTGCTACAGTTGTCGTGCCGAGACACCACGTGATGATCGGGCGTGATAAGCTCTACGTTCACATACAATGGGTGCAAGCCAGTTTTGCACACACAGAATACTCGGGTTAAACTTGATGAGCCTAGCATATGCAGATATGGCCTCGGAACACTGAGACCGAAAGGTCGAGCGTGAATCATATAGTAGATATGATCAACATAGTGATGTTCACCATCGAAAACTACTCCATCTCACATGATGATCGGACATGGTTTAGTTGATATGGATCACGTAATCACTTAGATGATTAGAGAGATGCCTATCTAAGTGGGAGTTCTTAAGTAATTTGATTAATTGAAATTTAATTTATCATGAACTTAGTACCTGATAGTATTTTGCATGTCTATGTTATTGTAGATAGATGGCCCATGCTGTTGTTCCGTTGAATTTTAATGCGTTCCTAGAGAAAGCTAAGTTGAAAGATGATGGTAGCAACTACACGGACTGGATCCATAACTTGAGGATTATCCTCATTGCTGCACGGAATAATTATGTCCTAGAAGCACCGCTAGGTGACAAACCCGCTGCAGGAGCAACGCCAGATGTTGTGAACACCTGGCAGAGCAAAGCTGATGCCTACTCGATAGTTTAGTGTGCCATGCTTTATGGCTTAGAACCGGGACTTCAATGATGTTTTGAACGTCATGGAGCATATGAGATGTTCCAGGAGTTGAAGTTAATATTTCAAGCGAATGCCTGGATTGAGAGATATGAAGTCTCCAATAAGTTCTACAGCTGCAAAATGGAGGAGAATAGTTCTGTCAGTGAACATATACTCAGAATGTCTGGGTACCACAACCACTTGACTCAGCTAGGAGTTAATCTTCCTGATGATAGTGTCATTGGCAGAGTTCTTCAATCACTGCCACCAAGCTACAAGAGCTTCGTGATGAACTATAATATGCAAGGGATGGATAAGAAGATTCCTGAGCTCTTCGCAATGCTAAAGGCTGCGGAAGTAGAAATCAAGAAAGAGCATCAAGTGTTGATGGTCAGCAAGACCACCAGTTTCAAAAAAAGAAGGGTAAAGGGAAGAAGAACAACAAGCCATTTGCTGCTCAAGTAAAGAAACCCAAGTCTGGACCTAAGCCTGAGACTGAGTGCTTCTACTGCAAAGGGACTGGTCACTAGAAGCGGAACTGCCCCAAGTATTTGGCGGGGAAGAAGGACGACAAAGTGAAAGGGGCTACGGATTAAGCGAAGATTGGCTAAGGACAAGGTGACGATGCGCGTGGTACCAAAGTCGATGTGATCGCCGTGGCACGCTACCTCTACATCTACCTTCAGGATTAGTTTTAGACCTAAGTAATTGTTATTTGGTGCCAGCGTTGAGCATGAACATTATATCTGGATCTTGTTTGATGCGAGATGGTTATTCATTTAAATCAGAGAATAATGGTTGTTCTATTTATATGAATAATATCTTTTATGGTCATGCACCCTTGATGAGTGGTCTATTTTTACTAAACCTTGATAGTAGTGATACACATGTTCATAGTATTGACGCCAAAAGATGCAGAGTTGATAATGATAGTGCAACTTATTTGTGGCACTGCCGTTTGGGTCATATTGGTGTAAAGCGCATGAAGAAACTCCATTCTGAAGGACTTCTGGAATCACTTGATGATGAATCACTTGGTACCTGCAAACCATGCCTCATGGGCAAGATGACTAAAACTCCATTCTCTGGAACAATGGAGCAAGCAACAGAGTTTTTGGAAATCATACATACTGATCTTTGTGGTCCAATGAACATTGAGGCTCACGACGGAGATCGTTATTTTCTCATCTTCACAGATGATTTGAGGAGATATGGGTATATCTACTTAATGAAATATAAGTCTGAAACATTTGAAAATTTCAAAGAATTTCATAGTGAAGTGGAAAATCATCGTAACAAGAAAATAAAGTTTCTACGATCTGGTCGTGGAGGAGAATATTTGAGTTATGAGTTTAGTCTTCATTTGAAACAATGCGGAATAGTTTCGCAACTCACGCCACCCGGAACACCACAACATAATGGTGTGTCCGAACGTCGTAATCGTACTTTACTAGATATGGTGCGATCTATGATGTCTCTCACTAATTTACCGCTATCGTTTTAGGGCTATGCTTTAGAGATAGCTGCATTCACGTTAAATAGGGCACCATCTAAATCCGTTGAGACGACACCTTATGAACTGTGGTTTGGCAAGAAACCCAATTTATCATTTCTTAAAGTTTGGGGCTGTGATGCTTATGTGAAAAAGCTTCAACCTGATAAGCTCGAACCCAAATCGGAGAAATGCGTCTTCATAGGATACCCAAAGGAGATTGTTGGGTACACATTCTATCACAGATCCGAAGGCAAGACATTCGTTGCTAAGAATGGATCCTTTCTATAGAAGGAGTTTCTCTCGAAAGAAGTGAGTGGGAGGAAAGTAGAAGTTGATGAGGTAATTGTGCCTGCTCCCTTATTGGAAAGTAGTTCATCACTGAAATCAGTTCCAGTGATTCCTACACCAGTAAGTGAGGAAGCTAATGATGATGATCATGAAACTTATGATCAAGTTACTACCGAACCTCGTAGGTCAACCAGAGCTAGATCCGCACCAGAGTGGTACGGTAATCCTGTACTGGAGGTCATGTTACTTGACCATGACGAACCTACGAACTATGAGGAAGTGATGATGAGCCCAGATTCCGCAAAATGACTTGAGGCCATGAAATCTAAGATGGGATCCATGTATGAGAACAAAGTGCGGACTTTGGTTGACTTGCCCGTTGATCGGCAGGCAATAGAGAATAAATGGATCTTTAAGAATAAGACTGACGCTGACGGTAATGTTATTGTCTACAAAGCTCGACTTGTTGCAAAAGGTTTTCGACAAGTTCAAGGAGTTGACTACGATGAGACCTTCTCACCCGTAGCGATGCTTAAGTCCGTCCGAATCATGTTAGCAATTGCCGCATTTTATGATTATGAAATTTGGCAAATGGATGTCAAAACTGCATTCCTTAATGGATATCTTAAAGAAGACTTGTATATGATGCAACCAGAAGGTTTTTTCGATCCAAAATGTGCTAACAAAGTGTGCAAGCTCCAGCGATCCATTTATGGACTGGTGCAAGCCTCTCGGAGTTGGAATATACGCTTTGATAGTGTGATCGAAGCATATGGTTTTATACAGACTTTTGGAGAAGCCTGTATTTACAAGAGAGTGAGTGGGAGCTCTGTAGCATTTCTGATATTATATGTAGATGACATATTGTTGATCAGAAATGATACTAGATTTCTGAATAACATAAAAGGATAATTGAATAAGAATTTTTCAATGAAAGACCTCGGTGAAGCTGCTTATTTATTGGGCATCAAGATCTATAGAGATAGATCAAGACGCTTAATTGGACTTTCACAAAGCACATACCTTGATAAAGTTTTGAAGAAGTTCAAAATGGATCAGGCAAAGAAAGGGTTCTTGCCTGTGTTACAAGGTGTGAAGTTGAGTCAGACTCAATGCCCGACCACTGCAGAAGATAGAGAGAAAATGAAAGTCATTCCCTATCCTTCAGCCATAGGTTCTATCATGTATGCAATGCTGTGTACCAGACCTGATGTGTGCCTTGCTATTAATTTAGCAGGGAGGTACCAAAGTAATCCAGGAGTGGATAACTGGACAATGGTCAAGAACATCCTAAAATACCTGAAAAGGACTAAGGATATGTTTCTCGTATATGGAGGTGACAAAGAGCTCGTCGTAAATGGTTACGTCGATGCAAGCTTTGACACTGATCCAGATGACTCTAAGTCACATACCGGATACGTATTTTTATTAAATGGTGGAGCTGTCGATACGTCTCCAATGTATCTATAATTTTTGATTGCTCCATGCTATATTATCTACTGTTTTGGACATTATTGGGCTTTATTATCCACTTTTATATTATTTTTGGGACTAACCTATTAACCGGAGGCCCAACCCAGAATTGCTGTATTTTGCCTGTTTTAGGGTTTCGAAGAAAAGGAATATCAAACGGAGTCCAAACGGAATGAAACCTTCGGGAATGTGATTTTCTCACCCAATACAACTCAGGAGACTTGGACCCTACGTCAAGCCAGTTAACAGGAGGCCACGAGGTAGGGGGGGCGCGCCTACCCCCCAGGCGCGCCCTCCACCCTCGTGCCACCTGTTGCTCCACCGACGTACTTCTTCCTCCTATATATATCCACGTACCCCAAAACGATCAGATACGGAGCCAAAAACCTAATTCCACCGCCGCAATTTTCTGTATCCACGAGATCCCATCTTGGGGCCTGTTCTGGAGCTCTGCAGGAGGGGGCATCGATCACGGAGGGCTTCTACATCATCATCCAAGCCCCTCCGATGAAGTGTGAGTAGTTTACCTCAGACCTACGGGTCCATAGTTAGTATCTAGATGGCTTCTTCTCTCTTTTTGGATCTCAATACAATGTTCTCCCCCTCTCTTGTGGAGATCTATTCGATGTAATCTTCTTTTTGCGGTGTGTTTGTTGAGACCGATGAATTGTGGGTTTATGATCAAGTCTATCTATGAATGGGGTCTTGTCTCTAATGATCCGCATCTCCATGCTCAGCGAAAACAGCCGAACGAAGGTGTAGTGCAGCGGATGAAGGTTAAACATAGCAAAGATGTCATCAAACCGCAGGACGATCGTACCCCCGATGTCGCCATCCACAAAGCCCTTGCCCTCTGGCACCTTGGCCACGAAAACCGGGTATGCCACATCCTTCTCTCTGAGATGCCGCTTCTCCAAAGAAAGAACACTGTCGTGCAGACTCCGCATAGCACCGGGTGCAGCATTAAGCATATTTGGCGGTAGCATCGCCCTACCCGCCACATGCACCCTCCTCGAGATATCCTTAGGTGAAGGTGGCCCGTCCTGAGCATGGATCGAACTCGGTGCCGGCTGGCTCGCACCGGCGCCCTTGTTAGTCTTTCGTTTCCGTCCCTTCTTCTTGATCTCCTGTAATGGGACCGAGTTCTGCTCACAGGCCGCCTTCTTGAGCGTGTTGGGGCTGATAATATTTCGCACCTCAGCTATCTGAGGCTCGGTGAAGGCAGGAGCTGGAGGCGTGTCCTGAGAACTGAACGCCAGACGACGCTTGTTGCAATTGGATTTCTCCGCCGTACCAGCTAGATCGCGGTCGTCTTGGTTGGGTTCTTGAGAAAGAGGCCCGCAGAACTCATCAGCGTACCCATGTTCGGCAGAGTACTTATCAACTTTGGTAAATGTACCGTCGTCGTTGTCGTCGCCGTCCGGATCCTGTGCCATAGGGCTGTCCGGATCCTGTGCCATATGGATGTCCGGCAGGTCCGGTAGCATTGCGGCGTTCTTGCCATGGCTTGGCGCCGGCACGACTGGCGGTCTTGTCTGTGGGGTGGTGTCCCCCGCCCCCAAACGAATCTGACTCTTTGGCCAAAGCAGGGGCCAGTTTACGCAGGTGCTGAGGGTCATCTCATCTTCTTCGTCGGCCCCAGCGGGTCGAATCGGAGGTAACAGCTCGTCGCAGCCTGGCAGCACCCGAACCACTTCAACCCTATACATTGTGGGTGGCATCGGATTACCGTGGAACATGGTGTTGCCCGGTTGAATGATTCTGCCCTTGGCGACATCGACCAACTCGGCGCCCACGAAGTGCAGAAGAGTGCAAGGAACGTCGGCGGTGCCCTGCGAAAACATGTACAGGGCGTCAGGGATGCCCAGTCAAAGGCAAGGAGATGAAGTCATCGGCCGAGAGGCTTGGTTACCGTGATGCCGTCGAGCTCGGCTAATGTCGAGGCACTGCCAACGGCGGGCGTGCAACTAATGGAGGGGGCGCTTGCTGGCGAGGTGCCGGCCGGCGTACACCCGGGTGCATTAAGGTCCAACGCCCGTGCCGGCACCGGAGACACGAATACCGCCTCCGCCGGAGACACCAATGGCGCCGCCGCCGGAGACACCAATGGCGCCGCCGGAGACACCAATGGCACCACCTGCGCGCTGTGCGAGTTGCTGGCCGTGAAGCTGGGAAGCGGGGGAGGCCCCTGTTGGCCGCCCGCAATCCACGTCGTCAGCCCATGAATCAACGTAGGCACCATGGCATTGAGCGTCGTTCCAAGTTGTTGTTGCACTTTCTCTTGGACAAGCTCCGGAATCCGCACGTCTGGCTTTCCGAGATGGTCTTTTTCTCCTTCCGCACACCAGCGGTATAGTATGACCCCCATTTTGTGGACAAGCCTTTGCCGGCCACACGACCAACTGATGTCGGCTTAGTGAGCTTATCCTTGTTTTCCATTACGTTCAACGCCCTATTTAAAGGGGTGTCGAAAGGGGAGCTCTTAGACGACCCCGCGCTACTGCTTTCAGTGTCCTGCGAAAGGAACGTGAACCATTTAGAAATATTGGGGATTAATTAGAGTGCAACCATATGGAGCTAATTACGCGGGGGTGTATTCCTTACCAGAAGAAGCTCAAGCGCCCTGGTCTTCGGATCCGTGGTATGCTCCTTTGTTATTGGGTCCTCCTTGTACCGGGCCCTGACATAGTTCCTGGTCTGCTTGTCACCGCTGTATTTCTCGAAGCGGGGCGGTAGGCCTTGCTCGGCACGCTCCGCGTCCTCCTTGTCCCATATAGGCTCCGCCACTCTGTAACCGCCGGGACCGAGTTTGTGTTCCCCTAAGTTCAACTCCCGCATTTCTTTCCCCCACTGACTTGATTCGGAGGTTGACTGCTCTCTCACTTGATCTTGAACTCCTTGTACTCATCTTCGCTCATCAAAGGATATTTCGCCTTGATCTTCTCATAACTATCACCTTTATCAATCATTCTCTTCACCGCGCGTTTCCAACTAGACAGGGCCGTGCTCATCTTCGTGAGAGCGGCACTGTTCACTTTATTCCCTGAGAGGCGTGTGTTTTCAAATTCGGCGGGGAACTTGTATCGTTCGTGCAGCTTCGTGAAGAGGAGGTTGCGCAAATTCCCTCGGTCCTTATGCCTAAGGTTCTCGGTGTTGATCGAGACGGTGCTCCAGAGAATGCACCCGAGCTGAAGCGAGTACCCCTTGACTATATGTTTGGGCTCCGTTGGATTCCCGTCGGAGTCCACTTGAGTGAATTCCTCCTTGAGGGTGCGGAGCGCATTCGGGTGCCGGTCCTTCCTTTGCTTCTTCGGTTGGCTGCCATCTGTGTGTGCGCCGCCATCATCAGTGGTGGCATCCTCGGCGGCACCATCAGTGGTGTCATCCCCGACGCCACTAGGGGTTGTGTAATCAGGATCGGTGTCTTCCGCGGCGTCCTCATAGCGGTGAGGTTGTTCCTCCATCTCCTGGGACAGCTCCCAGAATTGCTTGCCGCCCGAACCACCGGCCTCATCGTTGTGGGCCATGTTTCGCTCTAAATAGGAAAAAAGTTTGGCCAAAAAGTTGGTTATTATCAAGGAACAAGATCATGGTCTCATCATTTAGGGTTTGTCGACACCGAGGCACCCTAAAAGCCTAAGCTTTCATCATTTAGGGTTTGTCGACGCCGAGGCACCCTAAAAGCCTAAGCGTACATCATTTAGGTTCTCATCGACACCAAGGCATCCGGGGCAGCCAAGTTAAGTTTTCAGCATTTAGGGTTTATCGATTCCGAGGCACCCTAGGTTGGGCCTAATCACTAGGCACTAATCACTTGGCTCTATTGCCACCTATGTTGGGTTTATCATCTAGGGTTTATCGATGCTAAGGAGAATTCTAAGTTGGGCCTAATCACTTGGCTCTATTGCCACCTATGGTTTAATGCAAGAAGAATAAAGGGGCAGTTGATCCTACTTAATTAAGTACTAAGATACCCCGGCCCATGCATTATCGCAAGTACCCCATATGTCCTATTTTTAGCAAAGTCATGATAAAATTCACGGAAAATTTCAGCATGACCTTTGCTGAAAATAGGACATATGGAGTACCCGAATTTGCCGGAACGGAAGTTAATCGACATTCCGGCAAACTCAAGGGCCTCTCGGGGTACCTGCAAATTCATCACGACACGATGGTTAGAGACAAAACCCAGCAAACTAGCACCAAAATGTGCCTCTACTTTCATATGGATGAGAAGGCCACAGACCATATGGTCCTCTGCTTTTATATGGACAAAAATCAGCTCAACTTATGTGAGCTTCCATTCCAGATCTAATAGCAGCAAGTTGTTCACTTGTAGCTCAACTTATGTGAGCTGCCTTCAAGAAAAGAAATCTGCAGTGGCACATCTGCTCTCTGAATACATTGGCAAGAAACAAAACAACACCTAGTACCATCCATCTGCTATGGCTGTATCATGCAGTTTAACTAAGCACTAACAGGTAATTATATAACAGAAAACTTGGCGCGTACGTGTCACTTAGCTTGGGCAAGCAACATACCTCGTCCTCTTGGTTAGTCCAAACAAGCTGTATGCTGAGCCTCAACTCACCACCTGCACATTTTACAGCACCCATGAAATGAAAAACTAAACATAATTGTCAACCAACAAAACCAAAACACAAACAGGACTTCAAATTTTCACGATCAGGAAGAAAAACAGGGTTTTCAACTACTATATTCAGTTTCATGGCATCAGTTGAACAGTTGAAAAAGAACAAGCTTCATTTAAATATATTGCTGCTAACAAACATAACTAATGTCAGTACTCAAAAAATAGAGTGACCACACAGGGAACAAACAAACTATTCAGTTTTTATTTCTTCAGAATTGGACCAGACAGAGAACAACTCCTTGGAATCAAACTTATATGAAAAGGTTCAGCAACTTGAAACGTAACTCTTATATGAAAATCTTTTGTATGATCAAGTAAGCAGAGCACATGTATATACCTGTATCACTGTCTTGGAGCCAACAAACGCTGCAATTTTTCTCCAACCGTGATCGAACCTGATCGCCTATGCTTCTTCTTTCACTCTCCTGCATAAAGTTATTGTTACTACCTGGGAGGGATTATATGCTTGTTTACCACTACTAATACCATTTTAAATATAATCTTCATTCTCCTACTATTTCTTTTCTTACAAGTGTTGATGCCATAGTGTCTCAGGTTCTTCCTAGTTAAAACATGTGATTTTGAGAAGGAATTTGCCCAATTTTCGCATGGAGACAAAACTTAGCTAAAAATTTGATATAACAAGTAGTCCATGAAATCATATTTCCTCTAGGCAAAGTAGAAGATATTATTTTGTTTTTCCTCTAAGGTAAAGGAAATAGCCATCACTTTGAAGTGTCTAATAGATGAAATAATGCATGAGTTAGAAAGATATGTGCAAGTGTCTGAAGGCATCCTGTGAAGCAGAGCTTCCAAATTGATCTTCTTGAAACATTGTTACTAAGTAAGGCTTAATTTCATATTTCTGCAAACTAAGGTAAACCAATTATTACATGCATAAATTTCTCATTTGGAGAAGCCAAGTATCAAAGGTTTCGAACCATGAGAATTTATTGCATTTTTCGGTGACAACACGGCTAGGAAAAAAAGACTCTGGTACAGAGACTAATGACGCGATGCCCCCCTCCCTTAGAGGCATTATCACAAACACCTATCAAGCACAATCCTTTTACATGTAAACTTGAGCATGCTCTGGAAAAATCACGCAGCAAGCAAAAAATTGAACAGAGGATGCAAGAGGAAGGAGGGAGGGGGGATGAGGGAAGAGGGAGGAAGGACGAAGGAGTGGTGGCTACCTGCCTACGGACTGGTCACCGGCGTAGCTCCGGGTGGCAGCGTTGCTGGGCAGGAGCGCCTGCTCCAGGGAGGGGGGCGCCGCTGGTGGGAGTGGCCGCTTGATGGGGGGAGGCGCTGCTGGAGTCCTGTACCGGAGGCGGGGAAGCGGAGGGTTCGGCCGGCTGGGTGCGCCGCGGCGGCGGGCCGGTAGCAGTGGCGGCGGCTAGGAACCCTAGCTGTCGCTCTCGGGAGGGAGGTTGATGCAGGCGGGGCCGCGGGGGGAGGGGGACGGCGAGGGCGCGGGCGCGGGCGGAGGGGGGACAGTGAGGGAGGTGGTCGGGTGCGGCGGGGGAAGCGAGCATGGCCGGGGACGGCGAGCACGGGGGAAGTGGTGGGCGGTGGTGGTCAGGCGCGGGTGAGACGAGGCAGGGGAGGGATTAGAGAGAAATGGAGATTGGGGATTTTAGTGTGGGGGGAGGCTTAGCAATGGCGCACCACCCAGGGGTGCGCCATAAGTACATCCATAGCAATGGCGCACCACCGAGGGGTGCGCCATAAGTAATTTAATCTAGCCCGACTTGTCAGGTTATATACAACCTAACCCTATCTACAACAGACCCCGCCCACTAGCCCGACTGGTCAATACGCATCACACACACCAGGAGGTCCTGGGTTCGATTCCCAGGCTCCCCTATATTTTTTTATGCATTTTAAATCCTGTTTGATATTTATTTGTGTTTAAATATGTTCAAACTTGTTTAAATCATAACAGTAATTTTTTTTTATAAAAACAGTAATAACCCCCCAGGGGTGCGGGGGGCCGGGTGCTCGTCGGCGGCAGTGGAGCGGGGGAGGGTTGCGGTGGGTCGTCGGCGGCGGTGGAGCTAGCTAGCGGGGGAGGGTGCGGGTGGGATCGAGATCGAGATGGAGGGGGAATCGAGATCGAGATGGAGGGGGATCGAGATCAAGTGTCCTCATGAATTCAAAAAGTGCCCATGAAATTTAAAAATATTCATGATATCAAAAAGTGCCCATGAAATACAATCAAGAAATGAAGACTACGATTTAAATACAATCGATCTTAGCTAGCTATCTGTTCACAATCTTCTTGCCCTTCTTTTTTGCAAATGGAGTTCTTCTGTGGAATGGACGTCCATTAGGTAGGGTGGTCCTGCTTCTTCTTGTGGTGTGTGCTACTACTTCATCGTTGTCGTCATGTTCGATCTTCGGGTCGCCGTACTTGTCGAAGTCTTGCTCATTGGCTACTCCATCTATTCCGATGATCTTCCTTTTGCCTCTCCTCACGACAACACGACTGGGCTTTGACGGGTCGGTAATGAAGAAGCATTGGTCCACTTGGGAAGCCAGTACCCATGGCTCATTTTTCGCGGTGACGTTTGCGCCCGCGGTCTTGGATTTGGCTTCGGGTATAACCATGGTGGTGAAATACCGGACTTCTTTTAGGACGCTCTTGGCCCATCTGACACGGAACATCGGGACCTTCTCTCCAGCATAGCTCAGCTCCCAGATCTCCTCGATCCTTCCGTAGTATCTGTCCTTGTCGTTGCCGGTGTAGGATTCCATCGTTACCCCGGAGTTCTGATAACCATCGCTCTTCATGTCCTTGTCCTTGGTGTAGAATGTGTAGCCGTTGATATAGTACGCCTCATAGGTCATCAGGTTGTGCTCGGCACCCTGTGACAAGGCGAATATGAGTTGTTCTTCCGCGGAAGAATCCTCATGTAAAGAGTACGACAGAAACTTCTGCTTGAACCAACGCGTGAAACATGAGTTGTGTTCTTTGAGTATATCTCCGTCCGTCCTCGGTTGGCCTCGGTCATTGTACGTCTTCTCAATAAAGGTTTTGTGCTCTACCACCCAAGGATCGACCACGTCTATGTGTTGTAGCGCGACTAGGTTTGCTCTTTCAAAGTCGGCGAGTCGACCCTCGAAGTCGACATGCATTTCGTGGCGACCCTCACGGTGACCCTATCCAGCGAGCCTGCCGAGGTGCTTGTTGACGGGCAGACCAACGGGGTTCTCGATGCCTAGATAATTTGTGCAGTAGGAGATGCACTCTTCGGTCAGAAAGCCCCTGGCTATACTTCCCTCTGGACGTGACATGTTGCGAACGTATCCTTTGATGACACCATTCATCCTTTCGAACGGCATCATGCTGTGCAAGAACGTCGGGCCGAGTTGGATGATATCCTCCACGATATGGACCAGCAGATGCACTATAACATCGAAGAATGCGGGCGGGAAGTACATCTCAAGCTCGCATAGTATCACCACGATCTCTTCCTGTAGCCTTCTGAGTTGCCTCACGCCAATCGACTTCCGAGAGATGACGTCGAAAAAGTTACATAGGCCAAATAGCGTTTCACGGACGTGCGCGTCCATGATCCCACGGATTGCAACTGGAAGTATATGCGTCATCAGCACGTGACAGTTGTGAGACTTCATCCCGCTGAACTTCTGCTTCGCTGGGTCTAGGTATCTGCTTATCTTCCCCGCGTAACCGTAAGGAAGTTTTACTCCTAGGAGGCAGGTGAAAAACTGCTCGATCTCCTCCTGACTTAGAGTGAAGCACGCGGGAGGGTAGTCATTTCCGGTCTTCTTGGCCTTTTTTCCTTTGCGACGACTTTCTGTGTCCTGCTTCGCCTCATCATCATCATCATCATCATTAGTGTGAAGCTCCTGCCTGATGCCCATTGATTTCAAGTCTGCCCTTGCTTTCGGCCCATCTTTGGTCCTCTCTGGCATGTTGAGCAAGGTACCAAGCAGACTCTCGCACACGTTCTTCGTGATATGCATGACATCAAGGCTGTGAGGCACACGGTGGATCTTCCAGTACGGCAAGTCCCAGAAAACAGACCTCGTTTTCCATACCTTCAGCAGCGGCTCTGGCGCCTTTCGCTTCTTTCCCGGCTCTGGCGCCTTTTGCTTCTTTCCCGGCAGTGGGCAGTCTTTCCAATTTTTCAACATCTCGTCTATTTCCTCGCCGCTCCTCGTACACGGGCGTTTTCGGGGTTCGGTTTCACCATTGAACAGATCCTTGCGTTTCCTCCACGGGTCATCGTCGCGAAGCCACCTTCGATGTCCCATGAACACGGTTTTCAAAGACCCGGGATCTCTATCTAGCTGGCGATACGTTGTGTCATCCATGCACCTTACGCATCCAGAAAATCCATGGACTACCTGCCCCGCGAGATATCCGTAACCGAGATAGTCGTGCACCGTCGTGAGCAGTGCGGCTCTCATAGGGAAATATTCTTTCTCTACGGCGTCCCACGTATTGGCCGGCATTTTCCACAGCGTGTCTAGCTCCTCCTTCAGCAGCCCCAGATACAAATTGATGTCGTTCCCTGGTTGTTTCGGCCCTTCAATTAGCATACTCATGTGAATGTACTTCCTCTTCATGCACAACCAGGGGGAAGGTTGTACATCCACACAAACACAGGCCAGGTGCTATGTGTGCTTCTCTGGCTGCCAAATGGATTGACTCCATCGGTGCTCGCGCCCAGCACGATGTTCCTTGGATCCTTCCCAAATTCTGGGTATTCGAAGTTCAACGCTTGCCACTGGCTCGCATCCTTAGGGTGACTCAGCATCTTGTCTTTTTTATTTATCTCCGGATCATTTCCGCCATCTTCCCACTTCTTCTCCTCCCTATCCGCGTGCCAACGCAGGAGCTTTGCTACCTTAGGGTCCGCGAAATACCGCTGCAGACGAGGAGTGATCGGAAAGTACCACACCGATTTTCGAGGAGCTTTCTTCCTCTTCTTGTATCGAGTGACGCCGCACACTGGACATATGGTAGACTTCGCGTGCTTGTCCCGATAAATGATACAAGTGTTCATGCACACATGGTATTTCACGTGCGGTAAATCCAGAGGACACACGATTTTCTTCGCCTCCTCGAAACTGGTCGGGCACTTGTTCCCCTTGGGAAGACGTTCGTGCCAGAATGACATGTTCTCGTCGAAGCATGCGTCGGTCATTTTGTGTTTTACCTTCATCTCCAGAGCCATGAGCGTTACTTTTAGGTGGGTATCGTCGGGCCTGCATCCTTCATACAATGGAGTAACCGCGTCTATCTCCAGTTGATCCAGCTTGGCTTTCTCTCGGGCGGCAGCTCTTGCGTTATCCGTCTGCTTGAGAAGCAGCTCTTGAATATGAGGGTCCTGCACCCAGCCTCCATCGTCGTCTGCTCCGGCATCTTCATCTTCATGATCATGCCCTTCATCTTGATCTTCCTCATCATCATGTACAACATCTTCTACATGATTACTGTGTACAGCATCCTGGAGATTCTTCGTCTTCTCGCCCGCCCTCGCCGCGGTGGTACTTGTCTTGTTGCCCTTCCTCATTTCTTGCCCGGCCCCGGCCATGGACGACTTCATAGTCATCTTCATCACCTTGCCACCGATAGCCATCCATGAAACCACGCAAGAGCAGGTGGTCCCGCACCTGCCCGGAATCCGGGTCCGCAATAAGGCTCTTCAGCTTGCATCTTCGACACGGACATCTTATCTCCGTCTCGTTCTTTTGAAGCATCTCGGCCTTCGCGGAGCTCAAAAACCTATTCACGATGCCTTCAGTCATCGTGCGGACCATGGTCGCCTGCGGGGTAGAGCAAAACGATATTTTAGAACCAAGAAAAAATTTGGCATGACCTTCCCTAAAAATAGGACCAAAAAGAATGCATAGTGCCAAAATTCTCGCCGAAACGGAAATGAATCAAAACATTTAGGCAAAATATTGGCAACTATCGCATTTCAAATACTGGTACCTTCAAACACAAACATATATGCAACACCACAAACACATGCAACACCACAAACACATGCAACACCACAAACATACATAGATCTAGCTAGGCCACAAAAAGTGCATGTGCACGTTGTTGGAGCGAGCTAGGGAGAAAAAAAGTAGATCTACATCATGAAGATAGCTTTCCCCTTACTTACCTATCAAAAAAGATAATTTCACCACTTAATTTTGATGAATCTATGGTGGAAATGAGGTGAGGAGGAGGAGGAAGCCGAAAACTTGGAGAAGGAGGTGGAGGGAACGAAGTGGGGAAAGTGAGTGGGTAGGTGTGGGGCTGTCCAAAATATCTTGTTGGGGTCCCAGGTTACTAATGGTGCACCACAAGGAAATGCGCCATTAGTAACCCTGGTTACTAATGGCGCACCTGCAGGTGGTGCGCCATTAGAAGTTTTGCAAAAAAGTAAAAAATATAGATATATACACTAATGGCGCACCGTGTAATAGTGCGCCATTACTAGTTTAAACTAGTAATGGCGCACTGTGAAACGGTGCGCCATTAGTAGTTTTGCAAAAAAAATAGTAAGAAAAAAATTACAGTAATGGCGCACTCTCTGCCTGGTGCGCCATTACTAGTTAGAACTAGTAATTGCGCATTGTCGACCTGATGCGCCATTAGTATGTATGGAAAAATGGAAAAAAATTAATACTAGTGGCGCACCCTGTTTCTGGTGCGCCATTAGTGTCTTCCACACTAATGGCGCATCACCAACAGGTGCGCCATTAGTATATAGTAGTGGCGCACTACTTCCCTGGTGCGCCATTAGTATCAATCCTATCTATAGCCCTTTTCCTAGTAGTGTAACAATATGTCATCATTTTCAGTCTAACATTGAAAGAAAACGATACTAACTGGAGTTCAACACATTATAAGAATACACAACCATTGTTCACATTACATAGTGGAGTTCAAATGCACAATCCATCCTTTTCTCACAAAAGGATGAATAGCATAACTACTAGGTACATAAACAGCCAGAGTTCACAATTAGTACTACAACCATACATTACACAACCATAATTCTAAGTTACTAGGTCATTGCACAACCATCCTTCCCAAAAGGTCTGCAATGCCCACTAATCTCAATTCATCTTGTTCAGTTCTACAGGATGGCCTGGATCCCCTTGATCTTCTCCTTCAGCTTCTCCTCTGCCTTCATGAGCTCAGTAATTTTAAACTCTTGCATCTGCTTCTCTTCATTATGGTTTTCCTTGAGCTTCAGCAGATCAGCAACCTAGAACTTCAACTCTAGCTTCTCTTGGGTGAGCTTCTCCTCAAACTTTGTGAACTCTGCATTCTTCAACTCCAAATTCATCCAAGCCTCACTCATCAATTCCTTCTCTTTCATATTCTTCAACTTCAGGTTTTGGATGATAGTTGCTTGAACACTTGTCAGGTTGCACAGGAGTTCATACTTCTGTTGAAACTTCTCTATAGCTGCATCTTTCTTTGCCATTTCTACATTCTTACCAGCCACCAATTCAGCTCTGCAATGGTGCTGATATGTGATAGCAGACTGCAGATAACTGAAATCCACAACCCTATCCTGCTGAAAGTCCACAAGTTTATGCACATCTTTCACTAACTTGTCATAGTCTGCATCCAGCTTGTTCTTTTCTTCTGTCAAATGATGAATAGTTAAAGCACTTTCAAGATTATCACTCACCCTAGCAGACTTGCTCTCTTAAACCATTGACCAAAGCTTCAGCAATGCATTCTCCATTGTTGGGGGCCACTGCTCATCAACCCACTGAACAAACCCACAATTCCGACCTTCCTGGAAAAATTAGAAGGGCAAAATTTAGTACAATACAACTACTAAGAGTACAAAGCAACAGTTAGTTCATGGCAGTACCTAATGTTGGCACTGACATTAACTGATTTTGCATAGCCATTTGCTAAGCAACAGGAGAACATTGTAAAAATAAATTGATGTAATCCTACAATGGATGATCAATATATTTACCAGGCAGCAGAGTAACACTCCATTCAACTTAGAAGTTGCTAAGCAGCCATGTGCTAAGCAACAACACTTGCTAAGAATTGACCATTAATATAATGGAATCCTAACAGTAATAAGCAATACAATGTGAACTAATTTGCCCAGCTAAATACACTACACTAGCTTGCAGCAACAAACTAGCTAATGAGACTACCTACTGTCAGTAGTAAGCAATAGTTACTAACTGCCTCCACTGAACTTAATATTGAGCAACACTACATTTGGAAAGAAGTGTAAATAAATAGCATGTGCACACAACATGAGCATATATTTTAGTAAAAATGCATTCCACTGAACTTAATAATGAGCATTCACACAATGAGCACTACAGTAGGGCACATATGACTAACAAATTGAGCATGCACACAACTGAATCACAAGTGGCAAACAAGACTCTGCCACTTTCAGTGAACACATCCAGTGCTAATCACCAAGGCAAGAAAAATACCGGCTCTACACATGCTAAGAACCTTCTCCCAGTCATTGTTCCTTCAAACGCAACAAGCCTCCTTGATGGCTTCCCATGCTTCTCGCAGAACGCCATCAGATCTAGCTCAAGGCCCTTGTAATCTGGGTCCTCAAGTGAGAAAGGCACCTGCACTATCAAAAGCACAGCACGAGGACACATCAAATCAAACAAAATTCTCACAACAAAGACCACCTACACACAAAAATCCCCAAATTTCCTAAACCTAACCCTAACCCTAGCTTAATGGAGTAACTTACCTGGTTCAGCCCATCGATGGAGGATTCAGAGTGCATGTACGGGAGGCTTGAGTTGTCGTCGCTACTCTTGTCTTCCAAAACCATGGCTGCGGCAACGTCGTGTGGCGGCCGGCGGGGGCGGGCGCAGACGGCGGCGAGGCAGAGAGAAGGAAGAAGAGGGCAGATCAGAGCATGGGGAGTGAGCGGGGTGTGGCTAGACCGCACCAGTCGCGCCCTAAACGGTTGGACCCGGCGTCATCCGAGTCAGCGTGCGGGCACGCGCTCACTGGCCAGCGTGGCGCCTGACGGGCGGGCCCAACCGGTCAGATTCCCTGTCAATACGTATAAAACGCACATTTAGTCTTTTTTGCAACGGCTCGCCCCAATCTTGGTACTGACACGTAAAAATTTCCAATCTTGGTACCAATCTGCTTCCAATGCCCCAATTGTGATACTTCTGTGCAATTTACTCATCTTGCTGCCACCATGACCATGTGTGAGTAATTCCCTTAGGACCTTAGGGTCCATGGCAGTAGCTAGATGAACCTTCTTTCCCTTGTGATTCGATACAAAGTTCCCGTGAGCTGCCTCATATGATCGGGATCCATATGATGGAATCAGTTTTGTGTTTGTGAGTAGATGATGAATTGTCACTTTATGATCAGTTTGTCATTGAAAATTTGAATCTTTTAAAGATTTTTGCTGGATAATTGAGTAGCTTTGTATGCTCTCCAATCTATTTGTCTACTTTAGTCAAGTTTGATGGGTAGTTCTTCAGAGTGAGTGGTTTAGAGTAGTAGGTTCAATCTTGCGGTGATTCATCTCAATGACAGAAAGGGAACGAGCATGTATTGTATTGTTGCCACTAAGGATAAAACGATGATTTCCTTATCACACTTGTATTGTAGTTCCACTAAGATAAAACAACCTAGGGTGATGTAATGGAGGTAAACAATAAAAGGTAACAAATATGTAGCAATGGACGATGAGAGAGTATGAAAGCATGCAAACCTAGAGCAATAGCATGATGAGCCAAGAAATACCCATGCCTTGTTCTATCTGTGAAAAAGAAGGCTCCTAATTTTCTAGATTTTGTATTCAAAAATCATGTATTGCACGACACCATACTATAAAAATGGAATACGTATTCTCCTCTGGCTCAATAAAAAATTGTTGCACGACACCAGATTACACGTGCTAGCATCATGCCACTTGTACTAGAACAAACATTTATGCACTACTATCATTTATGTATAACTAGATGATCTGTGGCATCAATTGGCGTAGAGACCAACTTGTCAATACAGCCCGAAAGTAAAACAAACTATTTGAATGATTTTCCCCTCAACTTATTGTAAATGATTCTGTTCATACTGAGTTTCTATTTGCCTCAACAACATGATAGAAACGCAATGTGAATGATGGGCTTCTTTTGCTTGTGTTCTACTAGGCGGGTTTTTGTACAGTGTCACGACTTCTCGCCGATGTGTCCCCTTGAACGGAAGACGTGTTCTTGGATCTAGGTGTGGTTTTTGAGCACTGGATAGACATTGAGACCCTTGTGGGTGGAAGGATCATGTCATATTGGCCGGCGTTGGACCACTATGGTTGATCGGATGACGTGTTCTGCCATCTCTCCCAAACTTTTACCCCTGCCGCCTGGCCGACTAGCGTGTATACTTCACATGCTCGTTGGTCCCACTCATAACTTGCCTGAAGGAAATATGCCCTAGAGGCAATAATAAAGTTGTTATTTATATTTCCTTATATCATGATAAATGTTTATTATTCATGCTAGAATTATATTAACCAGAAACTTAGTACATGTGTGAATACATAGACAAACAGACTGTCACTAGTATGCCTCTACTTGACTAGCTCGTTGAATCAATGATGGTTATGTTTCCTAACCATAGACATGAGTTGTCATTTGATTAACGGGATCACATCATTAGAGAATGATGTGATTGACTTGGCCCATCCGTTAGCTTAGCACGATGATCGTTTAGTTTGTTGCTATTGCTTTCTCCATAACCTATACATGTTCCTATGACTATGAGATCATGCAACTCCCGAATGCCGAGGAACACTTAGTGTGCTATCAAACATCACAGCATAACTGGGTGACTATAAAGATGCTGTATAGGTGTCTCCGATGGTGTTTGTTGAGTTGGCATAGATCGAGATTAGGATTTGTCACTCCGAGTATCGGAGAGGTATCTCTGGGCCCTCTCGGTAATACACATTACTATAAGCCTTGCAAGCAATGTGACTAATGAGTTAGTTACGGGATAATGCATTGCAGAACGAGTAAAAAGACTTGCCGATAAAGTTATTGAACTAGGTATTGAGATACCGATGATCGAATCTCGGGCAAGTAACATACCGATGACATAGGGAACAACGTATATCGTTATGCGGTTTGACCGATAAAGATCTTCGTAGAATATGTGGGAGCCAATATGAACATCCAGGTTCCGCTATTGGTTATTGACCGGAGACGTGTCTCGGTCATGTCTACATAGTTCTCGAACCCATAGGGTCCGTACGCTTAACGTTCGGTGACGATCAGTATTATGAGTTTATGTGTTTTGATGTACCGAAGATAGTTCGGAGTCCCGGATGTGATCACGAACATGGAGAGGAGTCTTGAAATATGGTCGAGACATAAAGATTGATATATTGGATGACTAAATTCGGACACCGGATGAGTTCCGTGGGTCACCGGATAATTATGGAGTGCCGGGGGGTTATCGGAACCCCCGGGGGACTAATGGGCCAACATGGGCCTTAGTGGAGAGAGAGAGAGGGCCGGCCAAGGCAGGGCCGCGCGCCCCTCCCCCTCTAGTCCGAATTGGACTAGGGAAGGGGGGGCCCCCTTTCCTTGTCTTCTCTCCCTCTCCTTCCTTCCCCCTTCCTCCTCCTACTAGGACTAGGAAAGGGGAGTCCTACTCCTACTAGGAGGAGGACTCCTCCTCTCCTGGCGCGCCCCAAGGGCCGACCGGCCTCCCCCCTTGATCCTTTATATACGGGGGCAGGGGCACCCTAGAGAACACAAGTTGATCATTGATCCCTTAGCCGTGTGCGGTGCCCCCCTCCACCATAATCCACCTCGGTCATATCGTCGTAGTGCTTAGGCGAAGCCCTGCACCGGTAGCTTCATCATCATCGTCATCACGCCGTCATGCTGACTCCCTCGACAATCAACTAGATCGAGAGTTCGTGGGACGTCACCGAGCCGAACGTGTGCAGATCGCGGAGGTGCCATACTTTCGGTACTAGGATCGGTCGGATCATGAAGACGTATGATTACATCAACCGCGTTGTCATAACGCTTCCGCTTACAGTCTATGAGGGTACGTAGACAACACTCTTCCCCTCTCGTTGCTATGCATCACCATGATAGATCTTGCGTGTGCGTAGGAATTTTTTTGAAATTACTGCGTTCCCCAACAGTGGTATCAGAGCCAGGTCTATGCGTAGATGTTATATGCACGAATAGAACATAAAGGAGTTGTGGGTGTGGGTATATACATATTGGTTGCCGTCACCAGTTGATTCTTGATTCAACGGTATTGTTGGATGAAGCGGCCCAGACCGACATTACGCGTATGCTTACGCGTGACTGGTCCTACCGACGTGCTTGGCACACAGGTGGCTGGTGGGTGTCAGTTTCTCCAGCTTTAGTTGAATCGGATTCAATGAACAGGGTTCTTTCTGAAGATCAAAAAGCAATCACTATACCGCGTTGTGGTTTTTGATGCGTAGGTAAGAGCAGTTCTTGCTCAGCCCGTAGCAGCCACGTAAAACTTGCAACAACAAAGTAGAGGACGTCTAACTTGTTTTAGCAGGGCATGTTGTGATGTGATATGGTCAAGACATGATGCTAAATTTTATTGTATGACATGACCATGTTTTGTAACATAGTTATCGGCAACTGGCTGGAGCCATATGCTTGTCACTTTATTGTATGAAATGCAATCGCCATGTAATTGATTTACGTTATCACTAAGCAGTAGCGATAGTCGTAGAATCAATAGTTGGCGAGACGACAACGATGCTTTGATGGAGATCAAGGTGTCAAGCCGGTGACGATGGTGATCATGACGGTGCTTTGGAGATGGAGATCAAAGGCACAAGATGATGATGGCCATATCATATCACTTATATTGATTGCATGTGATGTTTATCCTTTATGCATCTTATTTTGCTTAGTTTGGCGGTAGCATTATAAGATAATCTCTCACTAAAATTCAAGGTATAAGTGTTCTCCCTGAGTATGCACTGTTGCTACAGTTGTCGTGCCGAGACACCACGTGATGATCGGGCGTGATAAGCTCTACGTTCACATACAACGGGTGCAAGCCAGTTTTGCACACACAGAATACTCGGGTTAAACTTGATGAGCCTAGCATATGCAGATATGCCCTCGGAACACTGAGACCGAAAGGTCGAGCGTGAATCATATAGTAGATATGATCAACATAATGATGTTCACCATCGAAAACTACTCCATCTCACGTGATGATCGGACATGGTTTAGTTGATAAGGATCACGTAATCACTTAGATGATTAGAGAGATGCCTATCTAAGTGGGAGTTCTTAAGTAATTTGATTAATTGAACTTTAATTTATCATGAACTTAGTACCTGATAGTATTTTGCATGTCTTTGTTATTGTAGATAGATGGCCCGTGCTGTTGTTCCGTTGAATTTTAATGCGTTCCTAGAGAAAGCTAAGTTGAAAGATGATGGTAGCAACTACACGGACTGGATCCATAACTTGAGGATTATCCTCATTGCTGCACAGAATAATTACGTCCTAGAAGCACCGCTAGGTGACAAACCCGCTGCAGGAGCAACGCCAGATGTTGTGAACACCTGGCAGAGCAAAGCTGATGCCTACTCGATAGTTTAGTGTGCCATGCTTTATGGCTTAGAACCGAGACTTCAATGATGTTTTGAACGTCATGGAGCATATGAGATGTTCCAGGAGTTGAAGTTAATATTTCAAGCGAATGCCTGGATTGATAGATATGAAGTCTCCAATAAGTTCTACAGCTGCAAAATGGAGGAGAATAGTTCTGTCAGTGAACATATACTCAGAATGTCTGGGTACCACAACCACTTGACTCAGCTAGGAGTTAATCTTCCTGATGATAGTGTCATTGGCAGAGTTCTTCAATCACTGCCACCAAGCTACAAGAGCTTCGTGATGAACTATAATATGCAAGGGATGGATAAGACGATTCCTGAGCTCTTCGCAATGCTAAAGGCTGCGGAAGTAGAAATCAAGAAAGAGCATCAAGTGTTGATGGTCAGCAAGACCACCAGTTTCAAAAAAAGAAGGGTAAAGGGAAGAAGAACAACAAGCCAGTTGCTGCTCAAGTAAAGAAACCCAAGTCTGGACCTAAGCCTGAGACTGAGTGCTTCTACTCCAAAGTGACTGGTCACTAGAAGCGGAACTGCCCCAAGTATTTGGCGGGGAAGAAGGACGGCAAAGTGAAAGGGGCTACGGATTAAGCGAAGATTGGCTAAGGACAAGGTGACGATGCGCGTGGGAAATGGTACCAAAGTCGATGTGATCGCCGTGGCACGCTACCTCTACATCTACCTTCGGGATTAGTTTTAGACCTAAATAATTGTTATTTGGTGCCAGCGTTGAGCATGAACATTATATCTGGATCTTGTTTGAGGCGAGATGGTTATTCATTTAAATCATAGAATAATGGTTGTTCTATTTATATGAATAATATCTTTTATGGTCATGCACCCTTGATGAGTGGTCTATTTTTACTAAACCTTGATAGTAGTGATACACATGTTCATAGTATTGAAGCCAAAAGATGCAGAGTTGATAATGATAGTGCAACTTATTTGTGGCACTGCCGTTTGGGTCATATTGGTGTAAAGCGCATGAAGAAACTCCATTCTGAAGAACTTCTGGAATCACTTGATTATGAATCACTTGGTACTTGCAAACCATGCCTCATGGGCAAGATGACTAAAACTCCGTTCTCTAGAACAATGGAGCAAGCAACAGAGTTTTTGGAAATCATACATACTGATCTTTGTGGTCCAATGAACATTGAGGCTCACGACGGAGATCGTTATTTTCTCATCTTCACAGATGATTTGAGGAGATATGGGTATATCTACTTAATGAAATATAAGTCTGAAACATTTGAAAATTTCAAAGAATTTCATAGTGAAGTGGAAAATCATCGTAACAAGAAAATAAAGTTTCTACGATCTGGTCGTGGAGGAGAATATTTGAGTTATGAGTTTAGTCTTCATTCGAAACAATGCGGAATAGTTTCGCAACTCACGCCACCCGGAACACCACAACATAATGGTGTGTCCGAACGTCGTAATCGTACTTTACTAGATATGGTGCGATCTATGATATCTCTCACTAATTTACCGCTATCGTTTTAGGGCTATGCTTTAGAGATAGCTGCATTCACGTTAAATAGGGCACCATCTAAATCCGTTGAGACGACACCTTATGAACTGTGGTTTGGCAAGAAACCCAATTTATCATTTCTTAAAGTTTGGGGCTGTGATGCTTATGTGAAAAAGCTTCAACCTGATAAGCTCGAACCCAAATCGGAGAAATGCGTCTTCATAGGATACCCAAAGGAGATTGTTGGGTACACATTCTATCACAGATCCGAAGGCAAGACATTCGTTGCTAAGAATGGATCCTTTCTATAGAAGGAGTTTCTCTCGAAAGAAGTGAGTGGGAGGAAAGTAGAAGTTGATGAGGTAATTGTGCCTGCTCCCTTATTGGAAAGTAGTTCATCACTGAAATCAGTTCTAGTGATTCCTACACCAGTAAGTGAGGAAGCTAATGATGATGATCATGAAACTTATGATCAAGTTACTACCGAACCTCGTAGGTCAACCAGAGCAAGATCCGCACCAGAGTGGTACGGTAATCCTGTACTGGAGGTCATGTTACTTGACCATGACGAACCTACGAACTATGAGGAAGTGATGATGAGCCCAGATTCCGCAAAATGACTTGAGGCCATGAAATCTAAGATGGGATCCATGTATGAGAACAAAGTGCGGACTTTGGTTGACTTGCCCGTTGATCGGCAGGCAATAGAGAATAAATGGATCTTCAAGAATAAGACTGACGCTGACGGTAATGTTATTGTCTACAAAGCTCGACTTGTTGCAAAAGGTTTTCGACAAGTTCAAGGAGTTGACTACGATGAGACCTTCTCACCCGTAGCGATGCTTAAGTCCGTCCGAATCATGTTAGCAATTGCCGCATTTTATGATTATGAAATTTGGCAAATGGATGTCAAAACTGCATTCCTTAATGGATATCTTAAAGAAGAGTTGTATATGATGCAACCAGAAGGTTTTTTCGATCCAAAATGTGCTAACAAAGTGTGCAAGCTCCAGCGATCCATTTATGGACTGGTGCAAGCCTCTCGGAGTTGGAATATATGCTTTGATAGTGTGATCGAAGCATATGGTTTTATACAGACTTTTGGAGAAGCCTGTATTTACAAGAAAGTGAGTGGGAGCTCTGTAGCATTTCTGATATTATATGTAGATGACATATTGTTGATCAGAAATGATACTGAATTTCCGAATAACATAAAAGGATAATTGAATAAGAATTTTTCAATGAAAGACCTCGGTGAAGCTGCTTATATATTGGGCATCAAGATCTATAGAGATAGATCAAGACGCTTAATTGGACTTTCACAAAGCACATACCTTGATAAAGTTTTGAAGAAGTTCAAAATGGATCAGGCAAAGAAAGGGTTCTTGCCTGTGTTACAAGGTGTGAAGTTGAGTCAGACTCAATGCCCGACCACTGCAGAAGATAGAGAGAAAATGAAAGTCATTCCCTATCCTTCAGCCATAGGTTCTATCATGTATGCAATGCTGTGTACCAGACCTGATGTGTGCCTTGCTATTAATTTAGCAGGGAGGTACCAAAGTAATCCAGGAGTGGATCACTGGACAACGGTCAAGAACATCCTAAAATACCTGAAAAGGACTAAGGATATGTTTCATGTATATGGAGGTGACAAAGAGCTCGTCGTAAACGGTTACGTCGATGCAAGCTTTGACACTGATCCAGATGACTCTAAGTCACATACTGGATACGTATTTTTATTAAATGGTGGAGCTGTCGATACGTCTCCAACGTATCTATAATTTTTGATTGCTCCATGCTATATTATCTACTGTTTTGGACATTATTGGGCTTTATTATCCACTTTTATATTATTTTTGGGACTAACCTATTAACCGGAGGCCCAACCCAGAATTGCTGTTTTTTGCCTGTTTTAGGGTTTCGAAGAAAAGGAATATCAAACGGAGTCCAAACGGAATGAAACCTTCGGGAATGTGATTTTCTCACCCAATACAACTCAGGAGACTTGGACCCTACGTCAAGCCAGTTAACAGGAGGCCACGAGGTAGGGGGGCGCGCCTACCCCCCAGGCGCGCCCTCCACCCTCGTGCCCCCCAGTTGCTCCACCGACGTACTTCTTCCTCCTATATATATCCACGTACCCCAAAACGATCAGATACGGAGCCAAAAACCTAATTCCACCGCCGCAATTTTCTGTATCCACGAGATCCCATCTTGGGGCCTGTTCCGGAGCTCTGCCGGAGGGGGCATCGATCATGGAGGGCTTCTACATCATCATCCAAGCCCCTCCGATGAAGTGTGAGTAGTTTACCTCAGACCTACAGGTCCATAGTTAGTAGCTAGATGGCTTCTTCTCTCTTTTTGGATCTCAATACAATGTTCTCCCCCTCTCTCGTGGAGATCTATTCGATGTAATCTTCTTTTTGCGGTGTGTTTGTTGAGACCGATGAATTGTGGGTTTATGATCAAGTCTATCTATGAATAATATTTGAATCTTCTCTGAATTCTTTTATGTATGATTGGTTATCTTTGCAAGTCTCTTTGAATTATCAGTTTGGTTTGGCCTACTAGATTGGTTGTTCTTGCCATGGGAGAAGTGCTTAGCTTTGGTTCGATCTTGCGGTGTCCTTTCCCAGTGATAGAAGGGGCAGCAAGGCACGTATTGTATCGTTGCCATCGAGGATAACAAGATGGGGTTTTTATCATATTGCATGAAACTATCCCTCTACATCATGTCATCTTGCTTAAGGCGTTACACTATTTTTAACTTAATACTATAGATGCATGCTGGATAGCGGTCGATGAGTGGAGTAATAGTAGTAGATGTAGGCAGGAGTCAGTCTACTTGTCTCGGATGTGATGCCTATATACATGATCATACCTAGATATTCTCATAACTATGCTCAATTCTGTCAATTGCTCAACAATAATTTGTTCACCCACCGTAGAATACTTATGCTCTTGAGAGAAGCCACTAGTGAAACCTATGCCCCCCGGGTCTCTTTCTCATCATATCAATCTCCATCACTTTATTATTCCTTTGCTTTTTTACTTTGCCTTTTACTTTTCACTTTGCATCTCTATACCAAAAATACCAAAAAAATATTATTTATCATCTCTATCAGATCTCACTTTCGTAAGTGACCATGAAGGGATTGACAACCCCTAAGTGTGTTGGTTGTGTTGAGCTATTGTTTTTGTGTAGGTACGAGGGACTCGCGCGTAGCCTCCTACTGGATTGATACCTTGGTTCTCAAAAACCGAGGGAAATACTTACGCTACTTTGCTGCATCATCCTTTCCTCTTTGGGGAAATCCAACGCAGTGCTCAAGAGGTAGCAAAAAGAATTTCTGGCGCCGTTGCCGGGGAGTCTGCGCAAAAGTCAACATACCAAGTACCCATCACAATCCCTATCTCCCGCATTACATTATTTGCCATTTGCCTCTCGTTTTCCTCTCCCCCCAATTCACCCTTGCCGTTTTATTCGCCCTATCTCTCTATCCTCCCTCTCTTTCTCTATTTGCCTCTTTTTGCTCGCTTGCCTTTTTGTTTGCTTGTGTGTTAGTTTGCTTGTTTGTCGCGATGGCTCAAGATAATACTAAATTGTGTGACTTCACCAATACCAACAACAATGATTTCCTTAGCACTCCGATTGCTCCTCTTACCGATGCTGAATCTTGTGAAATTAATACTACTTTGCTGAATCTTGTCATGAAAGATCCGTTCTCCGGCCTTCCTAGTGAAGATGCCGCTACCCATCTTAATAGCTTCGTTGATTTGTGTGACATGCAAAAGAAGAAAGATGTCGATAATGATATTGTTAAATTGAAGCTATTTCCTTTTTTCGCTTAGAGATCGTGCTAAAGCTTGGTTTTCGTCTTTGCCTAAAAATAGTATTGATTCATGGAACAAGTGCAAAGATGCTTTTATCTCTAAGTATTTTCCTCCCGCTAAGATCACCTATCTTAGAAACGATATTATGAATTTTAAGAAACTTGATCATGAAGATGTTGCACAAGCTTGGGAGAGAATGAAATTAATGATACGCAATTGCCCTACTCATGGTTTAAATTTGTGGATGATGTTGGGGAACGTAGTAATTTCAAAAAAATTCCTATGCACGCGCAAGATCATGGTGATGCATAGCAACGAGAGGGGATAGTCTTGTCCACGTACCCTCATAGACCGAAAGTGGAAGAGTTAGCACAACGCGGTTGATGTAGTTGTACGTCTTCACGATCCGACCGATCAAGTACCGAACGCACGACACCTCCGAGTTCAGCACATGTTCAGCCCGATGACGTCCCTCTATCACCGATCTAGCCGAGTGTTGAGGGAGAGTTTCGTTAGCACGACGGCGTGGTGACGATGTTGATGTTCTACTAACGCAGGGCTTCTCCTAAGCACCGCTACAGTATTATCGAGGTGGACTACGGTGGAGGGGGGCACCGCACACGGCTAAGAAACGATCAACTTGATCAACTTGTGTGTCTAGAGGTGCCCCCTACCCCTGTATATAAAGGAGCAAGGGGGGGGGGTGCGGCCGGCCAAGGGCAGAGGCGCGCCGGAGGAGTCCTACTCCCATCGGGAGTAGGACTCCCCCCCCTTTTCCTAGTTGGATTAGGACTTGGGAGGGGGGGAAGAAGGAAAGAGGGGGCCGGCCCCCTTTGCCCTAAACCAATTCGGTTTGGGCCTTGGGGGGGCACGCCCCACACTTCCCTTGCTTCCCTCCTTTTCCACTAAGGCCCATGTAGACCCATTAAGCCCCCGGGGGGTTCCGGTAACCTCCCGGTACTCCGGTAAAATCCCGATTTCACCCGGAACAACCATTTCGAGACTCCTTGTCATGTCCGTGATCACATCCGGGGCTCCGAACAACCTTCGGTACATCAAAACATAAAACTCATAATATAACTGTCATCGTAGCGTTAAGCGTGCGGACCCTACGGGTTCGAGAACTATGTAGACATGACCGAGACACGTATCCGGTCAATAACCAATAGCGGAACCTGGATGCTCATATTGGCTCCTACATATTCTACGAAGATCTTTATCGGTCAGACCGCATAACAACATACGTTGTTCCCTTTGTCATCGGTATGTTACTTGCCCGAGATTTGGTCGTTGGTATCTCAATACCTAGTTCAATCTCGTTACCGCAAGTCTCTTTACTCGTTCCGTAATACATCATCCCGCAACTAACTCATTAGTTGCAATGCTTGCAAGGCTTAAGTGATGTGCATTACCGAGAGGGCCCAGAGATACCTCTCCGACAATCGGAGTGACAAATCCTAATCTCGAAATACGCCAACCCAACAAGTACCTTCGGAGACACCTGTAGAGCACCTTTATAATCACCCAGTTACGTTGTGACATTTGGTAGCACACAAAGTGTTCCTCCGGTAAACGGGAGTTGCATAATCTCATAGTCATAGGAACATGTATAAGTCATGAAGAAAGCAATAGCAACATACTTAAACGATCATGTGCTAAGCTAACGAAATGGGTCATGTCAATCACATCATTCTCCTAATGATGTGATATCGTTAATCAAATGACAACCCATGTCAATGACTAGGAAACTTAACCATCTTTGATCAACGAGCTAGTTAAGTAGAGGCATACTAGTGACACTCTGTTTGTCTATGTATTCACACATGTATTATGGTTCTGGTTAATAAAATTCTACCATGAATAATAAACATTTATCATGATATAAGGAAATAAATAATAACTTTATTATGGCCTCTAGGGCATATTTCCTTCAGATGATTATACAATTTTTTTATGCCGGATTGAATTTTGCTTCTAGAAATCTTTTAGATTCGGCCGCGGGAGGCACTTTTATGGAAATCACTTTAGGAGAAGCTACTAACTCCTAGATAATATTATGGTTAATTATTCTCAATGGCATACTGAAAGATCTACTAAAAAGGTGCATGCGATAGAAGAAATTAATGTTTTGAGTGGAAAGATGGATGAACTTATGAAATTATTTGCTAATAAGAGTGTTTCTTCTGATCCTAACGATGTGCCCTTGTCTACTTTTATTGAGAATAATAATGAATCTATGGATGTGAATTTTTTTGGTAGGAACAATTTTGGTAACAACGCGTATAGAGGAAATTTCAACCCTAGGCCTTATCCTAGTAATCCCTCTAATAATTATGGTAATTCCTACAACAATTATTATGGAAATTATAATAAGATGCCCTCTGATTTTGAATCTAATATTAAAGAATTTATTACTTCGCAAAAGAATTTTAATGCTTTGATTGAAGAAAAATTGCTTAAGATTGATGATTTGGCTACGAACATTGATAGAATTGCTCTTGATGTTGATTCTTTGAAACTTAGATCTATTCCACCTACGCATGATATCAATGAGTCTCTCAAAGCCATGAGAATTTCCATTGACGAGTACAAAGAAAGAACCACTAGGATGCGTGCTAAGAAAGATGCCTTTATAAAAGCGTGTTCTTCTAGTTCCTATGAAAATAATGATGAAGATCTAAAAGTTATTGATGTGTCCCCTATTAAATCTTTGTTTTGCAATATGAATCTTGATAATGATGGGACTGAATATGATCTACCTTTACCTAGAAGGCGTTCCAAGAATTCTGAATCTTTTGATCTTGATGCTAAATTTGATAAAAGTGGGATTGAAGAAATTAAAACCCTAGATGTTGCTAAACCCACTATTATGGACTTCAAGGAATTTAACTATGAAAATTGCTCTTTGATTGATTGTATTTCCTTGTTGCAATCCGTGTTAAATTCTCCTCACGCTTATAGTCAAAATAAAGCGTTTACTAAACATATCGTTGATGCCTTGATGCAATCTTATGAAGAAAAACTTGAATTAGAAGTTTCTATCCCTAGAAAACTTTATGATGAGTGGGAACCAACTATTAAAATTAAAATTAAAAATCATGAGTTTTATGCTTTGTGTGATTTGGGTGCTAGTGTCTCTACTATTCCCAAAACTTTGTGTGATTTGCTAGATTTCCGTAATTTTGATGATTGCTCTCTAAACTTGCATCTTGCGGATTCTGCTATTAAGAAACCTATGGGAAGAATTAATGATGTTCTTATTGTTGCAAATAGGAATTATGTGCCTGTAGATTTTATCATTCTTGATATATATTGCAATCCTTCTTGCCCTATTATCCTCGGTAGACCTTTCCTTACAACGGTTGGTGCAATTATTGATATGAAGGAAGGGAATATTAGATTCCAATTTCTATTAAAAAAGGGCATTTAACACTTCCCTAGAAAGAAAATAAAATTACCATATGAATATATCATGAGATCCACTTATGGATTGCCTACCAAAGATGACAATACCTAGATCTATTCTTGCTTGTTATGCCTAGCTAGGGGCGTTAAACGATAGCGCTTGTTGGGAGGCAACCCAATTTTATTTTTATTTCTTGCTTTTTTCTCCTGTTTAGTAATAAATAAATTATTTATCCTCTGTTTTGGTTGTGTTTTTTGTGTTTAATTAGTGTTTGTGCCAAGTAGAACCGTTGGGAAGACTTGGGGAAAGTCTTGTTGAACTTGCTGTAAAAAACAGAAACTTTAGTGCTCACGAGAACTGCTATCATATTTATTTGGAGAGTGATATTTAGTTAATTCTTTTTGAAGATGATTAATAGATAAATTCCTCACGTCCAGAAATTTATTTTAGAATTTTTGGGGTTCCAGATCTTGCGCTAGCTGCAGATTACTACAGACTGTTCTGTTTTTGACAGATTCTGTTTTTCGTGTGTTGTTTGCTTATTTTGATGAATCTATGGCTAGTAAAATAGTTTATAAACCATAGAGAAGTTAGAATACAGTAGGTTTAACACCAATATAAATAAATAATGAGTTCATTACAGTACCTTGAGGTGGTCTTTTGTTTTCTTTCGCTAATGGAGCTCACGAGATTTTCTACTTTAAGTTTTGTGTTGTGAAGTTTTCAAGTTTTGGGCAAAGATTTGATGGATTATGGAACAAGGAGTGGCAAGAGCCTAAGCTTGGGGATGACCATCGCACCCCCAAGATAATCTAAGGACACCTAAAATCCAAAGCTTGGGGATGCCCCGGAAGGCATCCCCTCTTTCGTCTACTTCTATCGGTAACTTTCTTGGAGCTATATTTTTATTCACCACATGATATGTGTTTTGCTTGGAGCGTCTTTTATGATTTGAGTCTTTGATTATTAGTTTACCACAATCATCCTTGCTGTACACACCTTTTGAGAGAGCCATACATAATTTAGAATTTTATAGAATACTCTATGTGCTTCACTTATATCTTTTGAGTTATATAATTTTGCTCTAGTGCTTCACTTATATCTTTTAGAGCATGGTGGTGGATTTGTTTTATAGAAACTATTGATCTCTCATGCTTCACTTAGATTATTTTGAGAAGTCTTAATAGCATGGTAATTTTCTTAATAATAATATGCTTGGTATTCAAGATTTGTAAAACCTTCTTTTGAAGTGCGTTGAATACTAAGAAAAAATTGATGCTTGATAATTGTTTTGAGATATGAGGATGGTGATATTAGAGTCATGCTAGTTGAGTAGTTGTGAATTTTAGAAATGCTTGTGTTAAAGTTTTTGATTCCCGTAGCATGCACATATGGTGAACCGTTATGTGATGAAGTCGGAGCATGATTTATTTATTGATTGTCTTCCTTATGAGTGGCGGTCGGGGACGAGCGATGGTCTTTTCCTACCAATCTATCCCCCTAGGAGCATGCGCGTAATATTTGCTTTGATAACTTCTAGATTTTTGCAATAAGTATATGAGTTCTTTATGACTAATGTTGAGTCCATGGATTATACGCACTTTCCTTCCTTCCACCATTGCTAGCTTCTCTAATACCGCACACTTTTCGCCGGTATCATACATCCACCAAATACCTTCCTCGAAACAGCCACCATACCTACCTATCATGGCATTTCCATAGCCATTCTAAGATATATTTCCATGCAACTTTCCACCGTTCCTTTCATTATGACACGTTCCATCATTGTCATATTGCTAGCATGATCATGTAGTTGACATTGTATTTGTGGCAAAGCCACCGTTCATAATTCTTTCATACATGTCACTCTTGATTCATTGCATATCCCAGTACACCGCCGGAGGCATTCATATAGAGTCATATTTTGTTCTAAGTATTGAGTTGTAATTGTTGAGTTGTAAGAAAAATAAAAAGTGTGATGATCATCATTTTTAGAGCATTGTCCCAAGTGAGGAAAGGATGATGGAGACTATGATTTCCCCACAAGTTGGGATGAGACTCCGGACGAAAAATAAAAAAAAGAGAAAAAGAGGCCATAAAAAAAGAGAAGGCCCAAAAAATGAGAGAAAAAGAGAGAAGGGACAATGTTACTATCCTTTTACCACACTTGTGCTTCAAAGTAGCACCATGGTCTTCATGATAGAGAGTCTCTCATTCTGTCACTTTCATATACTAGTGGGAATTCTTCATTATAGAACTTGGCTTGTATATTCCAATGATGGGCTTCCTCAAAATGCCCTAGGTCTTCATGAGCAAGCGAGTTGGATGCACACCCACTTAGTTTCTTTTCTTGAGATTTCATATACTTATAGCTCTAGTGCATCCGTTGCATGGCAATCCCTACTCACTCACATTGATATCTATTGATGGGCATCTCCATAGCTCGTTGATACGCCTAGTTGATGTGAGACTATCTTCCCCTCTTTTTGTCTTCTCCACAACCACCATTCTATTCCACATATAGTGCTATATCCATGGCTCACGCTCATGTATTGCGTGAAGATCGAAAAAGTTTTGAAAATGTCAAAAGTATGAAACAATTGCTTGGCTTGTCATCGGGGTTGTGCATGATTTAAATACTTTGTGTGGTGAAGATAGAGCATAGCCAGACTATATGATTTTGTAGGGATAGCTTTCTTTGGCCATGTTATTTTGATAAGACATAATTGCTTAGTATGCTTGAAATATTATTATTCTTATGTCAATATGAACTTTTGTCTTGAATCTTTTGAATCTGAATATTCATACCACAATTAAGAAGATTTACATTGAAATTATGCCAAGTAGCACTCCGCATTAAAAATTATGTTTTTATCATTTACCTCCTCGAGGACGAGCAGGAATTAAGCTTGGGGATGCTTGATATGTCTCCAACGTATCTATAATTTTTGATTGCTCCATGCTATATTATCTACTGTTTCGGACATTATTGGGCTTTATTATCCACTTTTATATTATTTTTGGGGCTAACCTATTAACCGGAGGCCCAGCCTAGAATTGCTGTTTTTTGCTTGTTTTAGGGTTTCGAAGAAAAGGAATATCAAACGGAGTCCAAACGGAATGAAACCTTCGGGAACGTGATTTTCTAACCGAATACAACTCAGGAGACTTGGACCCTACGTCAAGCCAATTAACAGGAGGCCACGAGGTAGGGGGCGCGCCTGCCCCCCCCCCCCAGGCGCGCCCTCCACCCTCGTGGGCCCCCTGTTGCTCCACCGACGTACTTCTTCCTCCTATATATATCCACGTACCCCCAAATGATCGGATACGGAGCCAAAAACCTAATTCCACCGCCGCAACTTTCTGTATCCACGAGATCCCATCTTGGGGCCTGTTCCGGAGCTCCGCCGGAGGGGGCATCGATCACGGAGGGCTTCTACATCATCATCCAAGCCCCTCTGATGATGTGTGAGTAGTTTAATTCATACCTACGGGTCCATAGTTAGTAGCTAGATGGCTTCTTCTCTCTTTTTGGATCTCAATACAATGTTCTCCCTCTCTCTCGTGGAGATCTATTCGATGTAATCTTCTTTTTGCGGTGTGTTTGTTGAGACCGATGAATTGTGGGTTTATGATCAAGTCTATCTATGAATAATATTTGAATCTTCTCTGAATTCTTTTATGTATGATTGGTTATCTTTGCAAGTCTCTTCGAATTATCAGTTTGGTTTGGCCTACTAGATTGGTTGTTCTTGCCATGGGAGAAGTGCTTAGCTTTCGGTTCGATCTTGTGGTGTCCTTTCCCAGTGACAGAAGGGGTAGCAAGGCACGTATTGTATCCTTGCGATCGAGGATAACAAGATGGGGTTTTTATCATATTGCATGAAACTATCCCTCTACATCATGTCATCTTGCTTAAGGCATTACTCTGTTTTTAACTTAATACTCTAGATGCATGCTGGATAGCGGTCGACGAGTGGAGTAATAGTAGTAGATGTAGGCAGGAGTCGGTCTACTTGTCTCGGACGTGATGCCTATATACATGATCATACCTAGATATTCTCATAACTATGCTCAATTCTGTCAGTTGCTCAACAGTAATTTGTTCACCCACCGTAGAATACTTATGCTCTTGAGAGAAGCCACTAGTGAAACCTATGGCCCCCGGGTCTCTTTCTCATCATATCAATCTCCATCACTTTATTATTGCTTTGCTTTTTTACTTTGCCTTTTACTTTTCACTTTGCATCTCTATACCAAAAATACCAAAAAAATATTATTTATCATCTCTATCAGATTTCACTTTCGTAAGTGACCGTGAAGGGATTGACAACCCCTAAGCGCGTTGGTTGCTGAGGGAGTCTTGGATTAGGGGTTGTCCGGATAGCCGGACTATACCTTCGGCCGGACTCCTGGACTATGAAGATACAAGATTGAAGACTTCGTCCCGTGTTCGGAAGGGACTTTCCTTGGCGTGGAAGGCAAGATTGGCGATACAGATATGTAGATCTCCTACCATTGTAACCGACTCTGTGTAACCCTAGCCCTCTTCGGTGTCTATATAAACCGGAGGGTTTTAGTCCGTAGGACGAACAACAATCATACCATAGGCTAGCTTCTAGGGTTTAGCCTCCTTGATCTCGTGATAGATCTACTCTTGTACTACCCATATCATCAATATTAATCAAGCAGGACGTAGGGTTTTACCTCCATCAAGAGGGCCCGAACCTGGGTAAAACATTGTGTCCCCTGCCTCCTGTTACCATCCGCCTAGACGCACAGTTCGGGACCCCCTACCCGAGATCCGCCGGTTTTGACATCGACATTGGTGCTTTCATTGAGAGTTCCTCTGTGTCGTCACTTTTAGGCCCGATGGCTCCTCTGATCATCAACGACGATGCGATCCAGGGTGAGACTTTTCTCCCGGGACAGATCTTCGTATTTGGCGGCTTTGCACTGCGGGCCAATTCGCTTGGCCATCTGGAGCAGATCGAAAGCTACGCCCCTGGCCGTCAGGTCAGATTTGGAAGTTTAAACTACACAGCGGACCTCCGCGGAGACTTGATCTTCGACGGATTCGAGCCGCAGCCGAGCGCGCTGCACTGTCACGATGGGCATGATCTAGCTCTGCCACCGAACAGTGCCCTGGAGGCCGCACCCGCATCAGCTCCGACCCTTAATTTGGACACCGCCTTGGGGGCTGCATTCTCTACGGCAATCGAGCCGAACACCCGCCCTATTCTCTGCGAAGCCCGTGACTCCAAGGAGCCGGACTCCTCTCCAGACTCCAAGCCCTCTGCGCCCCTACCGATCGAACCCGATTGGGCGCCGATCATGGAGTTCACCGCCACAGACATCTTTCAGCACTCGCCCTTCGGCGATATTCTGAATTCACTAAAGTCTCTCTCTTTATCAGGAGAGCCCTGGCCGGACTATGACCGGCAGGATTGGGATGTGGGCGATGAAGAAATTCGATGCCCATCCACCACCCACTTCGTAGTCACTGTCGATAATTTAAACGACGTGCTCAACTTCGACTCCGAAGACATTGATGCTATGGATGACGATGTAGGAGATGAACATGAACCAACGCCTATAAGGCACTGGACAACCACCTCATCTCATGATGTATACATGGTGGACACACCCAAAGGAAGCGATGACGAGGAACACGGGGATGCAACGAGGGATCGTTCTCTCGAAAAGCAATCAAAGCAGCGACGTAAGCGCCGCTCCAAGCCCCGCCTCGACAGAGACATCAGCCATACAGACCCAGCCATAGAGCAGGACAAGCCGGCGGACGAAGAACATGCCTTCGAGCAACCGTTCGAACAGGGCAACTTGGATAAACAAACCGAACACCCCGTCCCCGGCGAAAACAACAGTCCGGACGACCTTACGCCGGATAGGCTCATGGAGCAGAAGAACCTCCACAAAAGGCTCGTCGCCACTGCGCGTAGCCTGAAAAAGGAGAAGCGGAAGCTCAAAACTGCGGAGGATGCACTCAGAATCAAATGGAGCAAAGTACACAACACCGCAGACAAATATGGCGGCAGTCGCCGCACAAAAAGCTATCCACAGCGAAAGCTACCGCCTGAATTTGACGAGGAGGCCTTAGAACCCCCGCAGTCCACAAATACGAAAGCCACCCGGCCGGATAGACGATCGCATGGCCAGCATGGAGCGTCAAGCGGCGCCGCACACAAGCCGGCACGCGATTCACCAAAGGATCTGCATCAAAAAGATGGCCCAGCCCGATCTATCTACGGGCCACGAAAGCAAGCTCTAGTAAGCAATGCAACACAACAAATATCCGAACATCACGGCACACCCAAATACAGGGGTGCCGCACACCCCCTATGTTTCACCGATGAGGTGCTGGACCATGAATTTCCAGCAGGATTCAAGCCCGTAAACATAGAGGCGTACGACGGAACAACAGACCCTGGGGTCTGGATTGAGGATTATATCCTCCAGATACACATGGCCAGAGGAGATGACCTCCATGCCATAAAATACTTACCCCTCAAGCTTAAAGGGCCAGCTCGGCATTGGCTCAAAAGCCTTCCCGAAAACACCATTGGAAGTTGGGAAGAGCTTGAGGATGCTTTCCGGGCAAATTTTCAAGGGACCTATGTCCGCCCTCCGGATGCAGAAGATCTCAGTCACATAACTCAATAGCTCGGAGAGTCAGCCCGGAATTTCTGGAACAGATTTCTTACTAAAAAGAATCAGATAGTCGACTGTCCGGACGTCGAAGCCCTAGCAGCTTTTAAGCATAACGTCCGAGACAAATGGCTCGCTAGACATCTCGGCCAAGAAAAGCCAAGAACAATGGCCGCATTAACAAGCCTCATGACCCGCTTTTGCGCAGGAGAGGACAGCTGGCTGGCAAGATGTAGGACCAGCGACCCAAGTACATCCGAAGTTAGGGATGGAAACGGAAAACAACGACGCAGCAAGGACCAGCGTCGGAATAAGAGAAACAGCCCAAAGAGCACGGCGGTCAACACCGGATTCAAAAGCTCGCGACAGAATCAGAGAAAGCCGCCCCTCAAGGATAACAGGGACGAGCTATCCAACTTAAACAAAATCTTGGACAAGATATGTCAAATACACAGTACTCCCGGGAAGCCGGCGAACCATACCCACAGAGATTGTTGGGTTTTCAAGCAATCCGGCAAACTCAACGCCGAACACAAGGGGCTCGACACACCAAGTGAGGACGACGACGAACCCCACAAGCAGAGCACCAGGAAACAAAAGGATTTCCCACAAGAAGTCAAAACAGTAAACTTACTTTACGTGACAAACAAAATGGCGCCAACAGAGATACGCGCCATACGGCCTATCCCAAAGGAGTCTCGCCAATGGTTATTAAAACTGATCACCTCCGACCATCAGGATTACTCTAGAAGCATCCGGAACGCAGGCTGGACTGCCTTGGTATTAGATCCAATAATCGGCGGACTCCACTTTACAAATGTCCTGATGGACGGCCGCAGTGGTCTAAACCTGTTATATCAGGACACAATCCGCAACATGGGGATAGACCCAACAAAAATTCTCCACAGCAAAACCTCCTTTCAAGGGGTAACGCCAGGCCCGGATGCCCGTTGCACGGGTTCTCTCCGGCTAGAAGTTATGTTCGGCTCCCCCGATAACTTCCGTCGCGAACAGCTAACTTTCCACATCGCCCCATTCTCAAGTAGCTATCATGCACTGCTGGGAAGCGAAGCTTTCGCCCGCTTTAACGCAATACCGCATTATGCATCTCTTACTCTTAAGATGCCCGGTCCACGAGGCATCATCTCATTAAGGGGAAAACTTTGAGCGTTCCTCCCGCGCGGAAGACAGTGCGGCTGCCTAGACAGCCCCACAATAAAGCGGCTTCACCAGCCAAAGCACCTAAACAGGTCGTCAAGACCACGGACACGGCTAGACGAGTCCGGCATAAACATACAATCGATAAAGGCTTAATAGCCGTATACCCCTGTACTAGGGGCTCCGCGCATACAAAACAAGAGACAATAAAGCTCAATTTTATCCATTTCGATTTATACTTTGTTTATTTAGTATAACTTATGTTCGGCACGATCTTTCTTCAACTAAGTTCCTCTATTTTATAGATGAACACCGTGCTACGCCCGTCCAGGATACGGCACAACGGAGACACAGGTGCAAACGTGCAGCAGGGACCCGTTCCAAGGATTCTTTTCAGATTAAGACCCTGCGTAAACCTTTTTTACTGTCTCTTGTTGATACACATCCCCTGGTTTCTTGGTATAACCAAGGAGGAGGCTGGCGTTTTGGCATGTGGCCACATCAGAGTTTTTGCGCGTACCTGGACACTAGGGGCTTATTACTAAGGGCGTTATCCTGCTCACCTTCATAAAGACCGAATACCTTAGGGAGTGTTCGGCATCGCGAGTTTGGTCTTATATGCATCAGCTCCGAATCATGTCTTTGGTCAAATGTTGGGTTTGCCCGGCTCCTGTGTTTTGCTACCTTACGTTCTGCTCTATCGGCTAAGGCGGCACCAGGAGAACTACTGCGATTGTGCCCCGGTTCGGCTAGGCGAGCACCTCAGTAGAGAAAGCCGAAAACTGACTGTCATGATATAGCGTGAGACTGGTCAACCACTCGATGACTTACCAGAATCTTTAGGATTCCTCCGCATTAACGAAGGGCCGCTTCCCGGCCAGGCACATACGCGCCCCGAGTTCGGGCGAGCGCAGGCGCCACTAGGGGCTATATAAGTAGCCTCACTGTCAAACTCCTATGGCTAAGTGAAAGTGATAAAGCATCATAGTCCGATTGCCTAGTTCGCTGCGCTATCACCTCCTTTGTAGGACCAAGACGTTGGATTAAGTGTGAAAATGCGCCTTCTGCGAACACCCCCACATTATGTGCGTGGGGGCTAAAGCCGACGACTGCCATCTTTCAGATTATATATACATATATGTTAAACGGCTGCACAGGAGGTATTATAATACTTGCAGGCACAAGTATAAAAAGCTTCTACAATTTATCAAAATATTGTTTTACAATAATATATGCTATTCAAATATATTAACCTTCGAGCACTGCGTCTCTATTAAACGAGCGCCTTGTAGAACTTCCTGAAAATAGTGCTCGACAGGTACTCGGCTTCCATCCGAGTCTGGGGATGCGACAGCAGTGGCCTCCATTTTTGCCCAGTGTGTCTTGACATGGGCAAGAGCCATCCGTGCACCCTCTATGCACGCTGACCTCTTCATCGCATTGATATGCGGCGCCGCAGCAAGGAACTGCTGCACCAAGTTGAAATAACTTTTCGGCTCCGGCCTCTCTGGCCAAACGTGACTCATGACATACTTCATGGCGAGTCCGGACAACCTATTTAGCTCGGCCCATTCGGCCAAACGATCGGCTAATGACAATGGACGCTCCGGATTGTGGAACTACGACCAAAAGAGCTTTTCCACTTCGCGATCTTCTCGATCTCGGAAGTGTTCGGCCGCATCTGCGGCACTCGCTGCCAAATCCAGATAGGTGTCCGCCGTACTCCACATCCAGTCTAACGGAGCATGTTTAGGATCACAGAACTTCCTCCGCAGCATAAAGGGCTTTCCAGCCGCGATCTCTCCGGCCTGACGCGGCTCCTCCTTCATAGCTCTCATTGCAGAGCGAGCATCCTTGGCATCGGCAACAGCCTTCTCCAGGTCCGTCTGTTCTGCCTGATCTTCTTTTTCAAGAAGCTTGCAATGGTCAGCAGCACTCTTCAGCTTCACAGCCATCCCGGCCATTTCCTTCTTGCTTCGGCAGTGAGCAGCCTGTTCGGCTTTCAGCTCTTCAATTGCCTTTCCGACAGCCGCATCACTTTTCCTGGCTTGCTCCTTGGCTCGGGCAAGTTCCGCCCGAAGATTCTCCATGGCAGCTGAAGGAAATATGCCCTAGAGGCAATAATAAAGTTATTATTTATTTCCTTATTTCATGGTAAATGTTTATTATTCATGCTAGAATTGTATTAACCGGAAACATAATACACGTGTGAATACATAGACAAACAGAGTGTCACTAGTATGCCTCTACTTGACTAGCTCGTTAATCAAAGATGGTTATGTTTCCTAACCATGAACAAAGAGTTGTTATTTGATTAACGAGGTCACATCATTAGTTGAATGATCTGACTGACATGACCCATTCCATTAGCTTAGCACCCGATTGTTTAGTATGTTGCTATTGCTTTCTTCATGACTTATACATGCTCCTATGACTATGAGATTATGCAACTCCCGTTTTCCGGAGGAACACTTTGTGTGCTACCAAACGTCACAACGTAAATGGGTGATTATAAAGGAGCTCTACAGGTGTCTCCAATGGTAGATGTTGGGTTGGCGTATTTCGAGAATAAGATTTGTCACTCCGATTGTCGGAGAGGTATCTCTGGTCCCTCTCGGTAATGCACATCACATAAGCCTTGCAAGCATTGCAACTAATGAGTTAGTTGCGGGATGATGTATTACGGAACGAGTAAAGAGACTTGCCGGTAACGAGATTGAACTAGGTATTGGATACCGACGATCGAATCTCGGGCAAGTAACATACCGATGACAAAGGGAACAACGTATGTTGTTATGCGGTCTGACCGATAAAAGATCTTCGTAGAATATGTAGGAGCCAATATGGGCATCTAGGTCCCGCTATTGGTTATTGACCGGAGATGTGTCTCAGTCATGTCTGCATTATTCTCGAACCATAGGGTCCGCACGCTTAACGTTACGATGACAGTTATTATGAGTTTATGCATTTTGATGTACCGAAGTTAGTTCGGAGTACCGGATGTGATCACGGACATGACGAGGAGTCTCGAAATGGTCGATACATAAATATTGATATATTGGAAGCCTATGTTTGGATATCGGAAGTGTTCCGAGTGAAATCGGGATTTTACCGGAGTACCGGGAGGTTACCGGAACCCCCCGGGAGTTATATGGGCCTTAGTGGGCTTTAGTGGAAAGGTGAAAGGGGCAGCCCAAGGTGGGCTGCACGCCTCCCCCCTCCCCTAGTCCTATTAGGACAAGGAGAGGTGGCCGGCCCCCTCTCTCTCTTTCCCCCCTCGGGGAATCCTATTCCAACTAGGATTGGGGGGGGGGAGTCCTACTCCCGGTAGGAGTAGGACTCCTCCTGCGCCCTCCTCCTGGCCGGCTGCACCCTCCCCCTTGCCTTCTTTATATACGAAGGCAGGGGGCACCTCTAGACACACAAGTTGATCCTTGAGATCGTTCCTTAGCCGTGTGCGGTGCCCCCTACCACCATATTCCACCTCGATCATATTGTAGCGGTGCTTAGGCGAAGCCCTGCGACGGTAGAACATCAAGATCGTCACCACGCCGTCGTGCTGACGGAACTCTTCCCCGACGCTTTGCTGGATCGGAGCCCGAGGATCGTCATCGAGCTGTACGAGTGCTAAGAACTCGGAGGTGCCGGAGTAACGGTGCTTGGATCGGTCGGATCGGGAAGACGTATGACTACTTCCTCTACGTTGCGTCAACGCTTCCGCAGTCGGTCTGCGTGGGTACGTAGACAACACTCTCCCCTCTCATTGCTATGCATCACCATGATCTTGCGTGTGCGTAGGAAATTTTTGAAATTACTACGTTCCCCAACAGTGGCATCCGAGCCTAGGTTTTATGGTTTGATGTTATTTGCACGAGTAGAACACAAGTGAGTTGTGGGCGATATAAGTCATACTGCCTACCAGCATGTCATACTTTGGTTCGGCGGTATTGTTGGACGAGACGACCCGGACCAACATTACGCGTACGCTTACGCGAGACCGGTTTCCCCGACGTGCTTTGCACACAGGTGGCTTGCGGGTGACTGTCTCTCCAACTTTAGTTGAACCAAGTGTGGCTATGCCCGGTCCTTGCGAAGGTTAAAACGGAGTCTATTTGACAAACTATCGTTGTGGTTTTGATGCGTAGGTGAGATTGGTTCTTGCTTAAGCCCGTAGCAGCCACGTAAAACTTGCAACAACAAAGTAGAGGACGTCTAACTTGTTTTTGCAGGGCATGTTGTGATGTGATATGGTCAAGGCATGATGCTGAATTTTATTGTATGAGATGATCATGTTTTGTAACCGATTTATCGGCAACTGGCAGGAGCCATATGGTTGTCGCTTTATTGTATGCAATGCAATCGCGATGTAATGCTTTACTTTATCACTAAGCGGTAGCGATAGTCGTGGAAGCATAAGATTGGCGAGACGACAACGATGCTACGATGGAGATCAAGGTGTCGCGCCGGTGACGATGGTGATCATGATGGTGCTTCGGAGATGGAGATCACAAGCACAAGATGATGATGGCCATATCATATCACTTATATTGATTGCATGTGATGTTTATCTTTTATGCATCTTATCTTGCTTTGATTGACAGTAGCATTATAAGATGATCTCTCACTAAATTATCAAGAAGTGTTCTCCCTGAGTATGCACCGTTGCCAAAGTTCGTCGTGCCCAGACACCACGTGATGATCGGGTGTGATAAGCTCTACGTCCATCTACAACGGGTGCAAGCCAGTTTTGCACACGCAGAATACTCAGGTTAAACTTGACGAGCCTAGCATATGCAGATATGGCCTCGGAACACGAAGACCGAAAGGTCGAGCGTGAATCATATAGTAGATATGATCAACATAACGATGTTCACCATTGAAAACTACTCCATCTCACGTGATGATCGGTCATGGTTTAGTTGATATGGATCACGTGATCACTTAGAGGATTAGAGGGATGTCTATCTAAGTGGGAGTTCTTAAGTAATATGATTAATTGAACTTTAATTTATCATGAACTTAGTCCTGGTAGTATTAGCATATCTATGTTGTAGATCAATAGCTCGCGTTCTTGCTTTCATATGTTTATTTTGATATGTTCCTAGAGAAAAATTGTGTTGAAAGATGTTAGTAGCAATGATGCGGATTGGATCCGTGATCTGAGGTTTATCCTCATTGCTGCATAGAAGAATTATGTCCTTGATGCACCGCTAGGTGACAGACCTATTGCAGGAGCAGATGCAGACCTTATGAACGTTTGGCTAGCTCAATATGATGACTACTTGATAGTTTAGTGCACCATGCTTAACGGCTTAGAATCGGGGCTTCAAAGACGTTTTGAACGTCATGGATCATATGAGATGTTCCAGGAGTTGAAGTTAATATTTCAAGCAAATACCCGAGTTGAGAGATATGAAGTCTCCAACAAGTTCTATAGCTAAAAGATGGAGGAGAATCGCTCAACTAGTGAGCATGTGCTCAGATTGTCTGGGTACTACAATCGCTTGAATCAAGTGGGAGTTAATCTTCCAGATAAAATAGTGATTAGCAGAATTCTCTAGTCACCATCACCAAGTTAGTAGGACTTCGTGATGAACTATAATATGCAAGGGATAACGGAAACAATTCCCAAGCTCTTCGTGATGCTAAAATCGACGAAGGTAGAAATCAAGAAAAAACATCAAGTGTTGATGGAAGACAAGACCACTAGTTTCAAGAAAAGGGCAAAGGGAAGAAGGGGAACTTCAAGAAGAATGGCAAGCGAGTTGTTGCTCAAGTGAAGAAGCCCAAGTCTGGACCTAAGCCTAAGACTGAGTGCTTCTACTGCAAAGGAACTGGTCACTGGAAGCAGAACTACCCCAAGTATTTGGCGGATAAGAAGGATGGCAAAGTGAGCATAAGTATATTTGATATACATGTTATTGATGTGTACTTTACTAGTGTTTATAGCAACCCCTCAGTATTTGATACAAGTTCAGTTGCTAAGATTAGTAACTCGAAACGGGAGTTGCAGATTAAACAGAGACTAGTTAAGCGTAAAGTGACGATGTGTGTTGGAAGTGGTTCCAAGATTGATATGATCATCATCGCACACTCCCTATACTTTCGGGATTAGTGTTGAACCTAAATAAGTGTTATTTGGTGTTTGCATTGAGCATGAATATGATTTGATCATGTTTATTGTAATACGGTTATTCATTTAAGTAAGAGAATAAATTGTTGTTCTGTTTACATGAATAAAACCTTATATGGCTACACACCCAATGAAAATGGTTCATTGGATCTCGATCGTAGTGATACACATATTCATAATATTGAAACCAAAAGATGCGAAGTTAATAATGATAGTGCAACTTATTTGTGGCACTGCCGTTTAGGTCATATTGGTGTAAAGCGCATGAAAAAAACTCCATGCTGATGGGCTTTTGGAATCACTTGATTATGAATCACTTGATGCTTGCGAACCATGCCTTATGGGCAAGATGACTAAAACGCCGTTCTCCGGAACAATGAAGCAAGCAACTGATTTGTTGGAAATCATACATACTGATGTATGTGGTCCGATGAATATTAAGGCTTGCAGCAGGTATCATTATTTTCTGACCTTCACAGATGATTTGAGAAGATATGGGTATATCTACTTGATGAAACATAAGTCTGAAACATTTGAAAAGTTCAAAGAATTTCAGAGTGAAGTGGAAAACCATCATGACAAGAAAATAAAGTTTCTACGATCTGATCGTGGAGACAAATATTTGAGTTACGAGTTTGGTCTTCAATTAAAACAATGTGGAATAGTTTCACAAACTCATGCCACCTGGAACACCGCAGTATAATGGTGTGTCCGAACGTCATAACCGTACTTTATTGGATATAGTACAATCTATGATGTTTCTTACCGATTTACCACTATTGTTTTGGGGTCATGCATTAAAGACAGCTGCATTCATGTTAAAAAGAGCACCATCTATGTCCGTTGAGACGACACAATCTGAACTGTGGTTTGGCAAGAAACCAAAGTTGTTGTTTCTTAAAGTTTGGGATTGTGGTGCTTATATGAAAAGTTTCATCCTGATAAGCTCAAACCCAAATCGGAGAAATATGTCTTCATAGGATACCCAAAGGAGACTATTGGGTACACCTTCTATCACAGATCCGAAGGCAAGACATTCGTTGCTAAGAATGGATCCTTTCTAGAGAAGGAGTTTCTCTCGAAAGAAGTGAGTGGGAGGAAAGTAGAACTTGATGAGGTAACTGTACCTGCTCCCTTATTGGAAAGTAGTTCATCACAGAAATCTGTTCCTGTGACTACTACACCAATTAGTGAGGAAGCTAATGATGATGATCATGTAACTTCAGATCAAGTTACTACCGAACCTCGTAGGTAAACCAGAGTGAGATCCGCACCAGAGTGGTATGGTAATCCTATTCTGGAGGTCATGTTACTTGACCATGACGAACCTACGAACTATGAGGAAGCGATGATGAGCCCAGATTCCACAAAATGGCTTGAGGCCATGAAATCTGAGATAGGATCCATGTATGAGAACAAAGTATGGACTTTGGTTGACTTGCCCGATGACCGGCAAGCCATAGAAAATAAATGGATCTTCAAGAGGAAGACGGATGCTGATAGTAGTGTTACTATCTACAAAGCTAGACTTGTCAAAAAAGGTTTTTGACAAAGTTCAAGGTGTTGACTATGATGAGATTTTCTCACTCGTATCGATGCTTAAAGTCTGTCCGAATCATGTTAGCAATTGCCACAGTTTATGAAATCTGGCAAATGGATAACAAAACTGCAATCCTTAATGGATTTCTTAAAAAAGAGTTGTATATGATGCAACCAGAAGGTTTTGTCAATCCTAAAGGTGTTAGCAAAATATGCAAGCTCCAGCGATCCATCTATGGACTGTTGCAAGCATCTCGGAGTTGGAATACACGCTTTGATAAGTTGATCAAAGCATATAGTTTTATACAGACTTGTGATGAAGCCTGTATTTACAAGAAAGTGAGTGGGAGCACTACAACATCTCTGATAAGTATATGTAAATGACATATTGTTGATCGGAAATAATGTAGAATTATTCTGCAAAGCATAAAGGAGTATTTGAAAGGAGTTTTTCGAAGAAGGACCTCGGTGAAGTTGCTTACATATTGAGCATCAAGATCTATAGAGATAGATCAAGACGCTTGATAAGTTTTTTTTTCAATAAGTACAAACCTTGACAAGATTTTGAAGTAGTTCAAAATGGAGCAGTCAAAGAAAGAGTTCTTGCCTGTGTTACAAGGTGTGAAGTTGAGTAAGTCTCAAAGCCCGACCACGGCAGAAGATAGAAAGAGAATGAAAGTCATTCCCTATGCCTCAGTCATAGGTTCTATAAAGTATGCCATGCTGTGTACCAGATCTATTGTATACCATACACTGTGTTAAGAGAGGGAGTACAATAGTGATCTAGGAGTAGATCAATGGACAGCGGTCAAAATTATCCTTACTGGAATAAGGATATGTTTCTCGATTACGGAGGTGACAAAAGGTTCGTCGTAAAGGGTTACGTCGATGCAAGTTTTGACACTAATCTAGATGAATCTAAGTCTCAATCTAGATACATATTGAAAGTGGGAGCAATTAGCTAGAGTAGCTCCGTGCAGAGCATTGTTGACATAAATATTTGCAAAATACTTACGGATCTGAATATAACAGACCCGGTGACTAAAATTATCTCACAAGCAAAACATGATCACACCTTAGTACTCTTTGGGTGTTAATCACATAGCGATGTGAACTAGATTACTGACTCTAGTAAACCCTTTGGGTGTTGGTCACATATCGATGTGGACTATGGGTGTTAATCACATGGTGATGTGAACTATTGCTGTTAAATCACATGGCGATGTGAACTAGATTATTGACTCTAGTGCAAGTGGGAGACTGAAGGAAATATGCCCTAGAGGAAATAATAAAGTTATTATTTATTTCCTTATTTCATGGTAAATGTTTATTATTCATGCTAGAATTGTATTAACCAGAAACATAATACATGTGTGAATACATAGACAAACAGAGTGTCACTAGTATGCCTCTACTTGACTAGCTCGTTAATCAAAGATGGTTATGTTTCCTAACCATGAACAAAGAGTTGTTATTTGATTAACGAGGTCACATCATTAGTTGAATTATCTGATTGACATGACCCATTCCATTAGCTTAGCACTCGATCGTTTAGTATGTTGCTATTGCTTTCTTCATGACTTATACATGCTCCTACGACTATGAGATTATGCAACTCCCGTTTTCCGGACGAACACTTTGTGTGCTACCAAATGTCACAACGTAAATGGGTGATTATAAAGGAACTCTACAGGTGTCTCCAATGGTAGATGTTGGGTTGGCGTATCTCGAGAATAGGATTTGTCACTCCGATTGTCGGAGAGGTATCTCTGGGCCCTCTCGGTAATGCACATCACATAAGCCTTGCAAGCATTGCAACTAATGAGTTAGTTGCGGGATGATGTATTGCGGAACGAGTAAAGAGACTTGCCGGTAACGAGATTGAACTAGGTATTGGATACCGACGATCGAATCTCGGGCAAGTAACATACCGATGACAAAGGGAACAACGTATGTTGTTATGCGGTCTGACCGATAAAAGATCTTCGTAGAATATGTAGGAGCCAATATGGGCATCTAGGTCCCGCTATTGGTTATTGACCGGAGATGTGTCTCAGTCATGTCTGCATTATTCTCGAACCGTAGGGTCCGCACGCTTAATGTTACGATGACAGTTATTATGAGTTTATGCATTTTGATGTACCGAAGTTAGTTCGGAGTCCCGGATGTGATCACGGACATGACGAGGAGTCTCGAAATGGTCGAGACATAAAGATTGATATATTGGAAGCCTATGTTTGGATATCGGAAGTGTTCCGGGTGAAATCGGGATTTTACCGGAGTACCGGGAGGTTACCGGAACCCCCCGGGAGTTATATGGGCCTTAGTGGGCTTTAGTGGAAAGGTGAAAGGGGCAGCCCAAGGTGGGCTGCGCGCCTCCCCCCTCCCCTAGTCCTATTAGGACAAGGAGAGGTGGCCGGCCCCCTCTCTCTCTTTCCCCCCTCGGGGAATCCTATTCCAACTAGGATTGGGGGGGAGTCCTACTCCCGGTAGGAGTAGGACTCCTCCTGTGCCCTCCTCCTGGCCGGCCGCACCCTCCCCCTTGGCTCCTTTATATACGGAGGCAGGGGGGCACCTCTAGACACACAAGTTGATCCTTGAGAACATTCCTTAGCCGTGTGCGGTGGCCCCTACCACCATATTCCACCTCGATCATATTGTAGCGGTGCTTAGGCGAAGCCCTGCGACGGTAGAACATCAAGATCGTCACCACGCCGTCGTGCTGACGGAACTCTTCCCCGACGCTTTGCTGGATCGGAGCCCGGGGATCGTCATCGAGCTGTACGTGTGCTAAGAACTCGGAGGTGCCGGAGTAACGGTGCTTGGATCGGTCGGATCGGGAAGACGTACGACTACTTCCTCTACGTTGCGTCAACGCTTCCGCAGTCGGTCTGCGTGGGTACGTAGACAACACTCTCCCCTCTCATTGCTATGCATCACCATGATCTTGCGTGTGCGTAGGAAATTTTTGAAATTACTACGTTCCCCAACAGCAGCCGCACCATCTGCATCAAGCGCACACATTGTAAGATACTGGCATGAAGCTCCTCTTACCAGGTGCCGCCGGAGGAATCACATACCTTGTGCCTCGTCAAGCCGCTTGTTGACAAGCACGATGTCGGCATCTGCCACGTCAAGTTGCCGCTTTAGCTCGGCAAATTCTTTAGTCCGGCTGGCCACCGGACACTTCGCCACCTACATATGAAGGCGGCATATTAGACCTGGGATTATGATCCTCTGCGCGCCGTCACTTTTGACAACGCACAGAGTCTCAGGGGCTACTATCTACACAGGGCGCATCTTATTTATGCGCAACTGTCCAAAAAGGGTACATTATTTCACGTACCTCAAAACCTGTTAGTAAACTCCTGACGGCCTTGTGCAATCCGCTCTTCGTGGACGAAATCCTCTCAATCACCGTACCCATCAATGCACGGTGCTCCTCTGAGATGGATGCTCTCCCTAGCAGACCCTTCAGCTCCTCCGACCGCGCACCAGATGGTGCCGGACTCGTCCGATGGCCCTTTTTGAAGGCCGGACGCGGAAGGCTTTGGGGGGCCATATGACTACCTTCCGGCCCTGCCGGATTCGAAGAAACCCTCCGCGACAATACCTCAGGGTCGCCCGCCTCGCAAGGCGGTACGGCAGGGGGAGGCGTTCCGCTCTCCATCATCTCCGGAAGAAGATCCCCCGAAGACGAGCTTTGCTGAGAAGGGCTAAGGTCAGAGCTACAAGGTAAATTTTCGATTACTTTTCTCAGATATAAAGCAAGGATTTCTCTCATTTCTTAAAAAAAGAAAACTCCTCTCTACTTACGGCTCGGTGGAGGGCTGATCCCCTTGAGGGCATAATTCGGCCGAAGTATCCCCCAGCGCAGGACCCTCTGGCGACGATTTCTTCCCCCGCTTAGAGGCCATGGTCTCCGGGTCTTCAGAGGGAGTCCTCTTCTTCCCCTGAGGAGAGGGATTTTCGATTCCTCCCTTACAAACGGCCTCCTTCGAGGAGGCCGTAGCTTCCCTGTCCCTTCCCTCGCTTCCCTCCGAAGGCACAACCTCCAACATCCTGACTAGCACGGGACCCGACATGGTCTCGGGGAGGGGGGCCGGACACATGATTAGCTTTGCTTTCGCTATCCACTCCTGTTTAAAGGACAACTCTTTTAAGGGCAATTTTATGATAAATATGCAGATTGCGAGTCCGGGCACAGGGCTACTTACTTGAGTATCCGGGCGGTTGCAGCTCAGACCTGCGTCCTCGGTCAAGTCCGGACAAATTGCTTGCGATCCGAAGAACAATTTGTATATCTCCACGGGCGTCGCGCCCATAAAATGTTGGATAGCCCGTGGTCCCTCTGGATTGAACTCCCACAGGCGGAGGGGGTGACGTTTGCAGGGCAAAGCTCGGCGAATCAGCATAATCTGTGTCACCACGACCAGACTAATATCTCTTTCTAGGAGATCTCGAATGCGGCCCTGCAACAAGGGCACGTCCTTGGACGGCCCCCAGTCCAGTCCTTTATTGACCCATGACGCTAGCTGTGGTGGGGGACCCGAGCGAAAGGCAGGTGGCTCCACCCACTTGGTGCTCCTTGGAGCGGTAATACAAAACCACTCTCGTTGCCATAAGCTGGACTCCTCTTGAAAAGAGCATTCGGGCCATGGGGCATCGACATTCTTGCTTATAGCAGCGCCTCCGCACTCCGCGTGCCGTCCCTCGATCATCTTCAGCTCTACTTTGAAGGTCTTGAGCCATAGTCCGAAGTGAGGAGTAATATGGAGGAAGGCTTCGCACACGACGATGAATGAGGAAATATGGAGGATGGACTCCGGAGCCAAGTCATGAAATTCTAGCCCATAATAAAACATGAGCCCCCTCACAAAGGGATCCGTCGGGAAGCCTAGCCCCCGAAGGAAGTGAGACATGAACACCACACTCTCACTAGGCTTGGGAGTGGGAATGACCTGCCCTTGAGCAGGCAGCCTATGCCAGATTTCGCCGGTCAAGAACCTGGCCTCTCTCAACTTCAGCATGTCCTCCGTGACGGAGGGGGGCATCCATCGGCCTCGAAGGTCGTTACCGGACATTGTCGAAGGTCCTAAGCGCCTGAAATTTGGAGCCTTGGGTGTTGGAACTCGAGGCGAAGGGCGAACTCGTCTGAGATTGAAAGGAGTAAGGCCTTGGTCTCTTTATAAGAGGTTGAATACCAAGGGCCCTCCCCGTGACCGTTTGGGACTCGCCTTTGATCGAGAAAACATACCAATGGATACGGTTGGGTTACCCATGCCCGTATTCATGAGAATCCCGGAATAAGGGGACACAATCTCTGCTTTGACAAGACGTGCCAAGAAAACCACCTCGCTAAACGCGCTGAGGTGGGACAATAAAACGATTCGAATAAAGACTTGGCCGTGGTGTGATGTCACGCTACGGAATACGTCAGCAGATTAGATTTGTGTAAATATTATTCTCTCTATGGCAGTATGTGGAAACTTATTTTGCAGAGCTGGACACTACCTGTGTGTTCGAAATCTTCTATGAAGTACTTGGAGGAGGAACCCGCCTTGCAATGCCGAAGACAATCTGCGCACCGGACTTATCGTCATTGAAGCCTGGTTCAGGGGCTACTTAGGGAGTCCTGGATTAGGGGGTGTCCGGATAGCCGGACTATACCTTCGGTCGGACTCCTGGACTATGAAGATACAAGATTGAAGACTTCGTCCCGTGTCCGGAAGGGACTTCCCTTGGCGTGGAAGGCAAGCTTGGCGATACGGATATGTAGATCTCCTACCATTGTAACCGACTCTATGTAACCCTAGCCCTCTTCGGTGTCTATATAAACCGGACGGTTTTAGTCCGTAGGACGAACAACAATCATACCATAGGCTAGCTTCTAGGGTTTAGCCTCCTTGATCTCGTGGTAGATCTACTATTGTACTACCCATATCATCAATATTAATCAAGTATGACGTAGGGTTTTACCTCCATCAAGAGGGCCCGAACCTGGGTAAAACATTGTGTCCCCTGCCTCCTGTTACCATCCGCCTAGACGCACAGTTCGGGACCCCCTACCCGAGATCCGCCGGTTTTGACACCGACAGTTGCGTTGAGCTATTGTTTTTGTGTAGGTATGAGGGACTCGCGCGTAGCCTCCTACTGGATTGATACCTTGGTTCTCAAAAACTAAGGGAAATACTTACGCTACTTTGCTGCATCATCCTCTCCTCTTCGGGGAAATCCAATGTAGTGCTCAAGAGGTAGCAGCTGTCAGTTGGTGCAGTTCCAAACGGAGCGTCGTGGCGGGATCTACGTGTGAAGCGGAGTACATAGCTGCTTCGGAAGCAGCAAATGAAGGAGTCTGGATGAAGGAGTTCATATCCGATCTAGGTGTCATACCTAGTGCATCGGGTCCAATGAAAATCTTTTGTGACAACACTGGTGCAATTGCCTTGGCAAAGGAATCCAGATTTCACAAAAGAACCAAGCACATCAAGAGACGCTTCAATTCCATCCGCGATCAAGTCAAGGAGGGAGACATAGAGATTTGCAAGATACATACGGATCTGAATGTTGCAGACCCGTTGACTAAGCCTCTCTCATGAGCAAAACATGATCAACACCAAGACTCCATGGGTGTTAGAATCATTACAATGTAATCTAGATTATTGACTCTAGTGCGAGTGGGAGACTGAAGGAAATATTCCCTAGAGGCAATAATAAAGTTGTTATTTATATTTCCTTATATCATGATAAATGTTTATTATTCATGCTAGAATTATACTAACCAGAAACTTAGTACATGTGTGAATACATAGACAAACAGAGTGTCACTAGTATGCCTCTACTTGACTAGCTCGTTGAATCAATGATGGTTATGTTTCCTAACCATAGACATGAGTTGTCATTTGATTAACGGGATCACATCATTAGAGAATGATGTGATTTATTGACCCATCCGTTAGCTTAGCACGATGATCGTTTAGTTTGTTGCTATTTCTTTCTCCATAACTTATACATGTTTCTATGACTATGAGATCATGCAACTCCCAATACCGGAGGAACACTTAGTGTGCTATCAAACGTCACAACGTAACTGGATGACTATAAAGAAGCTCTATAGGTGTCTCCGATGGTGTTTGTTGAGTTGGCATAGATCGAGATTAGGATTTGTCACTCCAAGTATCGGAGAGGTATCTCTAGGCCCTCTCGATAATACACATCACTATAAGCCTTGCAAGCAATGTGACTAATGAGTTAGTTACGAGATAATTCATTACGGAACGAGTAAAGAGACTTGCCAGTAATGAGATTGAACTAGGTATTGAGATACCGACGATCGAATATCGGGCAAGTAACATACCGATGACATAGGGAACAACGTATATCGTTATGCGATTTGACCGATAAAGATCTTCGTAGAATATGTGGAAGCCAATATGAACATCCAGGTTCCGCTATTGGTTATTGGCCAGAGACGTGTCTCGGTCATGTATACATAGTTCTCGAACCCGTAGGGTCCGCATGCTTAACGTTCAGTGACGATCGGTATTATGAGTTTATGTGTTTTGATGTACCAAAGATAGTTCAGAATCCCGGATGTGATCACGAACATGACGAGGAGTCTCAAAATGGTCGAGACATAAATATTGATATATTGGATGATTATATTCGGACACCGGATGAGTTCCGGGGGTCACCGGATAATTATTGGAGTGCCGGGGGGTTATCGGAACCCCCGGGGGGGACTAATGGGCCAACATGGGCCTTAGTGGAGAGAGAGGATCAGCCAAGGCAGGGCCGCGCACCCGTTCCCCTCTAGTCCTAATTGGACTAGGGAAGGGGGGCGGCGCCCCCCTTTCCTTCTCTTCTCTCCCTCTCCTTCCTTCCCCCTTCCTCCTCCTAGTAGGACTAGGAAAGGGGAGTCCTACTCCTACTAGGAGGAGGAATCCTCCTCTCATTGCATGCCCCAAGGGCCGGCCGGCCTCCCCCCTTGCTCCTTTATATACGGGGGCAGGGGCACCCTAGAGAACACAAGTTGATCATTGATCCCTTAGTCGTGTGCGGTGCCCCCCTCCACCATAATCCACCTCGGTCATATCATCGTAGTGCTTAGGCGAAGCCCTGCGCTGGTAGCTTCATCATCACCGTCATCACGCCGTCGTGCTGACGAAGCTCTCCCTCGACACTCAGCTGGATGGAGAGTTCATGGGACCTTACCGAGCCGAACATGTGCAGATCGCGGAGGTGCCGTACTTTCAGTACTAGGATCGGTCGGATCATGAAGACGTACGACTACATCAACCGCGTTGTCATAACACTTCCGCTTACGGTCTACGAGGGTACGTAGACAACACTCTTCCCCTCTTGTTGCTATGCATCACCATGATAGACCTTGCATGTGCGTAGGATTTTTTTTTTGAAATTACTACGTTCCCCAACATTGCCTTCCCGGTGTCCTACCATCTCGGAGGGATTGTGTTCTTCTTTTTTAAGCAGCGGGCCTGATGAGGACGTTGCACGGTGCTACCACCCATTGCCTCCATTTGGATGCAGAGGCCCGTAGCCTTCCTGAACCCTGGCCATTGCAAGCTCTACTCGTACAACACCCATTCGATGCTTTCAACTATTGTCCTCGATCTCATGGAGAGGTGCTCTTTCGTATCCAGTCTCTTGTCACCATGGATCTTGGCTTGCTAGCTTATTTGGCATGCTTACCTGGCTTTTGAACGCCTCATGGTCTATAGGCCCAGCAAACGTGTGCCATGTGGTTGCTCTCAGGCACGCGCTCTTTCAAACATAAGACCAAGGCATGTCCATGCACAACTAATCGGTCCGGGTACACAACCGGGACGTGATGGGGATCACACTTGATAAGGTTTTCGAGTAGGATATTTGAGTTATAACTGGAACATAGACTTATTTTCTCTATCGTCTCCTTTCGTTATCCATTGCGCCAATTGGCACAGGGACCAAACGATTACTTTCATCGTCCATAGATTTCTTTGGAAGTTTGTTTTTAATAGATGACTCTATGTGACAATTGTTGGATAGGCGAAATGCATACCAAGAATGAAGCAAACTATTTAAAGAATTTTTCCTCAACAGTTTGCAAATAATTATATCCATTATGCATTTCTATTTTCCTTGACAACGATAATCGATGATTGCTTTGTTTAGGGATTTATTTTTATCAAAGAGCAACCTTTAGGAGGTAGCATTGGAGGTTAGTTCCCCCGTCGTGCTACAACTCGGGTGATGTAAGTTGGGATTACCCGACTGGGCCCATCCTTTTGTGCTCGTCACATCATCAAGCTCTGTTGAAGCTCTCGGGAACATGCTTTTTCGAGCAACTCTGGCTGAACTACCCATTCTTAGGTCTAGGTGGTCCTTTCGGTCTAGCAGTGGCCTAATCGCCCTTGCCAGTCGGACAATATTTGGTCGTCTATATCAATACATTACCCATTGCGTGAATTGGCGCAAAAACCAACTGCAGCCCGTGAGTTATAAGCAAACTATGTGAAACATAAAATGTAAGTTAAGTGAACTATTTGAAGAGACTAACTACAACCATTGGTGCATTAGGAGAACCATTTGAAGAATGTTTATCATGAAAAGCCTACATGTGAATATGATTGTATTGCATTTGTATATGCCCACTATATATACCAACGACAGACAATTAAATTGACCACACACCAGTACGGTACGACCCATTGCGACATTGGCGTAGAGTCCAACTGCATCAGATAAGTTATGTAAACTATTTGAAGCATAAATATTTGTATTGCGTTTGTATTTGCCCTGTATGTATACCAATGATAGACAATGATTACCGTTGCCCACATCCTTCTTTCGCTGACCAGGGCAACCCAACAACTGTATCAATAGAAAGGTCGACCACACAATATGCTACATGACGTGATCTGTCGGAACCGATGACTCCTACTCGAAACAACTAACACAACCTGAGATCACCGGGTAGATGAGTAAGTCCAAATACCAGGTTGACATCCAAAGCACAACATCCGACCAAGGGGGTGCTTTGGCAAGAAGTCGTATCGCATCCTGACGGGGTGTTTTGTGATGTCTTCCCGGACCCTCAAAAAGAACTTTGATAAGTAATTGATGACCCACAAGTATAGGGGATCTACCGTAGTCCTTTCGATAAGTAAGAGTGTCGAACCCAACATGGAGCAGAAGGAAATGATAAGCGGTTTCCAGCAAGGTATTCTCTGCAAGTACTGAAATAAGTGGTAACAGATAGTTTTGTGATAGGATAATTTGTAACGAGCAACAAGTAACAAAAGTAAATAAAGTGCAGCAAGGTGGCCCAATCCTTTTTGTAGCAAAGGACAAGCCTGGACAAAACTCTTATATAGAGAAAAGCGCTCCCGAGGACACATGGGAATATCTCAAGCTAGTTTTCATCACGCTCATATGATCCGCGTTCGGTACTTTGATAGTTTGGTATGTGGGTGGACCGGTGCTTGGGTACTGCCCTTACTTGGACAAGCATCCCACTTATGATTAACCTCTATTGCAAGCATCCGCAACTACAACAAAAGTATTAAGGTAAACCTAACCATAGCATGAAACATATGGATCCAAATCAGCCCCTTATGAAGCAACGCATAAACTAGGGTTTAAGCTTCTGTCACTCTAGCAACCCATCATCTACTTATTACTTCCCAATGCCTTCCTCCAGGCCTAAACAATGGTGAAGTGTCATGTAGTCGACGTTCACATAACACCACTAGAGGAGAGAGAGCATACATCTCATCAAAATAACGAACGAATACCAAATTCACATGACTACTAATAGCAAGACTTCTCCCATATCCTCAGGAACAAAAGTAACTACTCACAAAGCATAAACATGTTCATAATCAGAGGGGTATTAATATGCATATAGGATCTGAACATATGATCTTCCACCAATTAAACCAACTAGCATCAACTACAAGGAGTAATTAACACTACTAGCAACCTACTAGCACCAATCTCGGACTTGGAGACAAGAATTGGATACAAGAGATGAACTAGGGTTTTCAGAGGAGATGGTGCTGATGAAGATGTTGATGGAGATTGCCCTCTCCTGATGAGAGGAGCGTTGGTGATGACGATGTCGATGATTTCCCCCTCCGGGAGGGAAGTTTCCCCGACAGAACAGCTCCGCCAGAGCCCTAGATTGGTTCCGCCAAGGTTCCGCCTCGTGGCGGCGGAGTTTCGTCCGAGAAGATGGCTTTTTATTTTTTCCCATCGAAAGATTTCATATAGCAGAAGATGGCCACCGGAGGGCCACCAGGGGGCCCACGAGGTAGGGGGCGCGCCCCCCACCCTCGTGGGCAGGGTGTGGCCCCATGGTGAATTTCTTATGCTGAGTGATTTTTATATATTCTGAAAACGTCTTCCGTGAAGTTTTAGGACTTTTGGAGCTGTGCATAATAGGTCTCTAATATTTGGTCCTTTTCCAGCCCAGAATCCCAGCTGCCGGCATTCTCCCTCTTTATGTAAACCTTGTAAAATAAGAGAGAATAGGCATAAGTATTGTGAAATAATGTGTAATAATAGCCCATAATGCAATAAATATCGATATAAAAGCATGATGCAAAATGGACGTATCAACTCCCCCAAGCTTAGACCTTGCTTGTGCTCAAGCAAAAAGCCGAAATCGAAAAATATGTCCACATGTTTAGAGATAGAGGTGTCGATAAAAATAAAATACGGACATGAGGGCATCATGATCATTCTTAGAACATCAACTTATATAATTCTTGTCATATGATTTCTTATGCTAGAGTAATAATTCAATCACAATTTCAAGTATGAATAGTAAACTTCATTGAAACTAACAAACTATAATCTCAGTCATTGGAGCAATTGCAATTTATCATAACATAGGAAAGAGTCAATATATAAGAGCTTTTCAGCAAGTCCACATACTCAACTATCATATAGTCTTTCACAATTGCTGACACTCACGCAATACTTATGGGTATGGAGATTTAATCGGACATAGAGAAAGATAGGAGCTTACAGTTTTTGCCTCCCAACGTTTTACCTCAAGGGTAATGTCAACGGTAATAGTTCATGAAAACTCACATCCAATTAGCCATATATACCAGGATCTTTCCAACATACTGTGCTTGCCAAAGGACAAAAATGTAAAAAAGGAAGGGTGAAGATCACCATGACTCTTATGCAATATAGGAGATAAAAGTAAAAGATAAGCCCTTCGCAGAGGGAAGTAGAGGTTGTCATGCACTTTTATGGTTGGATGCACGAAATCTTAATGCGAAAGAACGTCACTTTACATTGCCACTTGCGATATGAACCTTTATTATGCAGTTTGTCACTTTTATTTCTTCCATATCACACGATCGTATAAATTTTATTTTCTCCCACACTAATAAGTCATACATATTTAGAGAACAATTTTTATTGCTTGCACCGATGACAACTTACTTAGAGGATCTTACTCAATCCATAGGTGGGTATGGTGGACTCTGATGGCAAAACTGGTTTAAGGGTATTTGGAAGCACAAGTAGTATCTCTACTTGGTGCGATGAATTTGGCTAGCACGAGGGGGAAAGGCAAGCTCAACCATGTTGGATGATCCATGACAATATAATTTATCTCAGATGTAAGAAAACATAACCCATTACGTTGTCTTCCTTGTCCAACGTCAACTCTTTTAGCATGGCATATTTTAATGAGTGCTCACAATCATAAAAGATGTCCAAGATAGTATATCTATATGTGAAGACCTCTCTTTCTTTATTACTTCCTATTAATTGCAATGATGACCAAAACTATGTTTGTCAACCCTCAACAACTTTTATTCATCATAATTTTTCTATGTGAGCTCATTACTCTCCATAAGACTCACATGATCTCTTTGTTTCTTTTTATTTCTTTCTCTTTTCTTTTATTCACTTAAGATCATGGCAAAATAATCAAGCCCTTGACTCAACACTAATCTTTATTATATAGCTCACGGACTCAATTACATAGAAGAATTATAAAGCAAAACTCACGACTAGATCATACTAAGAACTTTTATTCTACTAAATCAAGATATTACCAAAAGGATCAAACTAAGAAAAACGGTAAAGGTAAAAGTGATGGTGATATGATACCGGGGCACTCCCCCAAGCTTGGCAGTTGCCAAGGGGAGTGCCCATACCAGATACTCAATTCTTCTTTGTTGGTGGAGACGGTGGTGATTTTATTGATGGCGTAGGCTTGTCGTCCTTCTTCCAAGGCATAGGCTCACCATCATAGAAGGATGACCGAGTCTCCCGGAACCTCAAATCTGCAGCCAAACTCATCCTCTTGAATCTATATTCATACTCAAAGTTTTGATTTTGTAGGTCATAGATCTGGGCTTGGAGGTGCTCGTTTTTCTCATGAAGCTTGAAGATCGCCACCCCAATGTCCTTGACGTCCAGCTTGTGGTTGTTGGTGAACTCCGTGATCATGATGTGATTGGAATCGAGTCCACGCTCCACCATCTCCTGGCACTTGAAAACTTCTTGCTCCAATGCCTCGAGCATTACCTCCGTGCTTCCGGTCTTCCTTGGCCCCTCAGCATCGCGGATGTGCAACAACCCCTCACGCATCTCAATGGTTTGAGGGTGTTGTAGCACTTCTGTGAGGTAGGGGTTGATGACCTTCTCGAAGAACTGGTCCTTGGGGGCGCTTGAAGATGACATGACGACCTGGATCTGTCAGAAAAACAACTCGAAACAAAAACATGAGATTTTTGCGTAATACGGGAGTCAAAACCTCCGGGAGATTATATAATGAATTTTTACCGACCAAAATACATGTCGTGTACGAAAACGGAGTTCGGAGAGCACACGAGGTGCCCACGAGGTAGGGGGGCGCGCCTAGGGGGGTAGGGCGCGCCCTCCACCCTCGTGGAGCCCTCGTGTCCTTCCCGGACTGCTTCTTATTTTTCTATTTTTCTAAATATTCTAAAACGGAGAAATATTGCCTTAAAAACTGTTTTGGAGTCGGTTTACTTACCGTACCACATACCTATTCCTTTTCGGAGTCTGAAACGTTTCGGGAAGTGCCCCTTATGTATTCCTCCGGGGTTACGGTTTCAATAATATCGGTTTCAACATTTATGGGATTACATGAGATATAATGTTTGATTCTTTGACCATTCACCACCTTCGGATTTGTGCCTTCGAAGTTGTTGATTTTTATGGCACCGGAACGATAGACCTCCTCGATAACGTAAGGACCTTCCCATTTGGAGAGAAGTTTTCCTGCAAAAAAACTTAAACGAGAGTTGTATAGCAATACATAATCACCTACATTAAACTCACGCTTTTGTATCCTTTTGTCATGCCATATTTTAACTTTTTCTTTAAACAACTTGGCATTTTCATAGGCTTGGGTTCTCCATTCATCAAGTGAGATAATATCAAATAACCTCTTCTCACCGGCAAGTTTGAAATCATAATTGAGTTCTTTAATATCCCAATATGCCTTGTGTTCTAGTTCGAGAGGTAAGTGCATGCTTTTCCATAAACCATTTTATACGGAGACATACCCATAGGATTTTTATATGCAGTTCTATAGGCCCATAATGCATCATCAAGTTTCTTGGACCAATTTTTTCTAGGTCTATTAACAGTCTTTTGCAAAATTAATTTGAGCTCTCTATTACTCAATTCTACTTGACCACTAGACTGAGGATGATAAGGAGATGCAATTCTATGATTAACATCATATTTAGCAAGCATTTTACGGAAAGCACCATGAATAAAATGTGAACCACCATCAGTCGTTAAATATCTAGGGACTCCAAATCTTGGAAAAATAACTTCTTTGAGCATTTTAATAGAAGTGTTATGATCAACACTACTAGTTGGAATAGCTTCTACCCACTTAGTAACGTAATCAACAGCAACTAAAATATGTGTATATCCATTAGAGGAAGGAAAGGGTCCCATATAGTCAAAGCCCCAAACATCAAATGGTTCAATTACAAGTGAATAGTTCATAGGCATTTCTTGACGTCTACTAATATTACCAATTCTTTGACATTCATCACAAGATAAGACAAACTTACGAGCATCCTTGAAGAGAGTAGGCCAATAAAAACCAGATTGCAATACCTTATGTGCAGTTCTATCTCCAGCATGGTGTCCTCCATAAGCTTTGGAGTGACACTTGCATAGGATCTGTTCCTATTCATGCTCACATAGTGAAAGTGCAACTATCCCTAGGTGGTTTTGGTAATTCATAACAACATATATCTCATTGAGCTAATGCTATTCCAAGATGATCATTTCAGGAAAGCTCAATGATTGGCATGGCATGGATGGTGAAAGTGGAACCCTCAAAATGCTAAGGACAAAGGATTGGCTCTAGCTCATATGCTCAAGACTCTTCATTTTACATTTTAGTGGTCCAAGATCACATTGAGTCCATAAGAAAAGCCAATACTATCAAGGAGGGATGAGGTGTTGCTTAATGAGCCTCTTGCTTCATGTGCTTAATGATATGCTCCAAAATCCTCAGCTACTTTCCCATATCCACATTTGACCTAAACCCAAAACCAAACTCGGCCCTACCGATTCTTTCAACCCAGTGCCACCGAGTTTCACTTGTCATAGCCATTGCCAAACCCTATGCAAATCGGTTCTACCGATAGGGATCTCGGTCTCACCGAGATGGGATTGCAATTTCTCTGTTTCCTTTTCGTAACTTTTCGGTCTCACCGAAAGAGGGGATCGGTCCCACCGAGATTGCAATGTAAACTCACTGTTTCCTTTTCGTAACATTTCGGTCTCACCGAGAAGAGCGAATCGGTCCCACCGAGTTTGCCTGACCAACCCTCTGGTTAGCTTATTACCAAATAGGTCTCACCGAGTTTGTGTAATCGGTCTCACCGAGATTACGTTATGCCCTAACCCTAACCATATCGGTCCTACCGAGTTGCATGTCAGTCCCACCGAAAATCTCTAACGGTCACTAGGTTTACTATTTCGGTCCGACCGAGTTTGTTGATTCAGTCCCACCGAGATTGGTAAATTGTGTGTAACGGTTGGATTTTGTGTGGAGGCTATATATACCCCTCCACCTCCTCTTCACTCGTGGAGAGAGCCATCAGAACACATCTACACTTCCAACTCATATGTTCTAAGAGAGAACCACCTACTCATGTGTTGAGGCCAAGATATTCCATTCCTGCCACATGAATCTTGATCTCTAGCCTTCCCCAAGTTGCTTTCCACTCAAATCTTCTTTCCACCAAATCCAAATCCTGTGAGAGAGAGTTGAGTGTTGGGGAGACTATCATTTGAAGCATAAGAGCAAGGAGTTCATCATCAACACACCATTTGTTACTTCTTGGAGAGTGGTGTCTCCTAGATTGGCTAGGTGTCACTTGGGAGCCTCTGACAAGATTGTGGAGTTGAACCAAGGAGTTTGTAAGGGCAAGGAGATCGCCTACTTCGTGAAGATCTACCGCTAGTGAGGCAAGTCCTTCGTGGGCGATGGCCATGGTGGGATAGACAAGGTTTCTTCTTTGTGGACCCTTCATGGGTGGAGCCCTCCGTGGACTCGCGCAACCGTTACCCTTCGTGGGTTGATGTCTCCATCAACGTGGATGTAGGATAGCACCACCTATCCGAACCACGGGAAAAACATCCGTGTCTCCAATTGCGTTTGAATTCTCCAAACCCTTCCCTTTATATTCTTGCAAGTTGCATGCTTTACTTTCTACTGCCAATATACTCTTTGCATGCTTGCTTGAATTGTGTTATGATTGCTTGACTTGTCCTAAAATAGCTAAAATCTGCCAAGAACTAAAATTGGGAAAAGGTTAAGTTTTTATTTGGTCAAGTAGTCTAATCACCCCCCTCTAGACATACTTTCGATCCTACAAGTGGTATCAGAGCCTTGGTCTCCATTTGCTTTGATTTCCATAGCTTTTGGTGGTCATAGCCTTGGTTTCAAAACCTAGGAGAGTATGGCGTCTAGCGAGGGAAATTATCACCGTAGAGGTCCTTACTTTGATGGTACTAATTTTGCTAGTTGGAAGCATAAAATGAAAATGCATATTCTTGGACATAACCCCGCCGTTTGGGCTATTGTGTGTGTTGGTTTGCAAGGTGACTTCTTTGATGGGAGAGAACCAAACCGTGAAGCTACCGTGGATGAGTTGAAGATGTTGCAATACAATGCTCAAGCTTGTGATATTCTCTTCAACGGATTGTGCCCCGAAGAATTCAACAAAATCAGCCGTCTTGAGAATGCAAAGGAAATTTGGGACACTTTGATTGATATGCACGAAGGTACCGACTCCGTCAAGGAATCCAAATTGGATGTGCTTCAAAGTCAACTTGACAAGTTCAAAATGAAGGATGGTGAAGGTGTCGCTGAAATGTACTCTAGGCTTGCTCTCATCACAAATGAGATTGCCGGCTTAGGAAGTGAAGAGATGACCGATAGATTCATCATCAAGAAGATTCTAAGAGCCTTGGATGGAAAATATGATACCGTGTGCACATTGATCCAAATGATGCCCAATTACAAAGATCTCAAGCCAACGGAGGTAATTGGAAGAATTGTTGCTCATGAGATGTCACTTAAGGATAAAGAGGAACTTCACAACAAATCAAGTGGTGCCTACAAAGCCTCTTGTGAAGCCCCTACATCATCAAGTGAGAAACAAAACTTCAATGAAGAATTGAGCTTAGTGGTGAAAAACTTCAACAAGTTCTACAAGAGTAGAAGCAAAGATAGAAGCTCCAAGTCAAGGTCCTACAATGACAAAAGATCTTCTAGTCGAGAGCGAAACTGCTACAATTGTGGAAGACCCGGACACTATTCCAATGAGTGTACGACTCCCTACAAGAGAAGAGAAGACTCTCCAAAAAGAAGAAGCAAAAGAGAAGAATCACCACCAAGAGAGAGAAGGAGTAGAGATGATCATTATAAACGAAGACACTCACGGAGAAGCAAGGATTCGGGAAGGAAGGAAAAATCATCAAGGAGCTACACAAAACGAAGACATCAGGCTCATGTTGGTGAATGGGTATCCGGCTCCGACTCCGACAATCACTCCGAGAGAAGTTATCACTCCGATTCCGAATATACTCAAGATGAAGGTGTTGCCGGTCTAGCACTTGTGTCAACCAACTCCTACGATATATTTGACTCACCAAATGAAGGAATTGGAAGATGCTTCATGGCCAAAGGTCCTAAGGTAACACACCCCGAGTATGTTGATTTTAATAGTGATGAAGATGACTTGTTAGGTGATGAAGATTTACTTGTTGACAACTCTAGTGATGAATACTATGATGAAACGTCAATTAATCATGCTAATCAAGATAAAACGAATGACAATGATAAGGAGAAGATTGAGGCTCTAACTAAAGAACTAAACACTCTTAAGTTAGCTCATGAAACTATCTTCGAAGATCATCGAGAACTTTTAAGAGCTCATGAGAAGTTACGCTTTGAAAAGCTCAATCTTGAGCAAGAGCATGAGTTTTTAAAGGCAATCAATGATGATCTCCGCAAGAAAAGTTCTTCTTACATTGCCAAGAGTTTACTCTTATCCACTTACATGCCTCAAGTCAAGTCTAGTAACAAGAACAAGAAAGATTCTTCCTCTAGTAGAAACAATGATCATGCTAAATCCAATATTGTTGCTTCTAGTAGTTCTCTTGATTCCACTAATGATTCTCTTAGCCAAGTTACACTTGAGCAAGAAAATAGCTTATTGAAGGGAATTATAGAGAAAGGAGTGTACAAAAGCCTTGCCGGGAGTAAGCAATTCGAGGAAATTGTGCGCAAGCAAGGAAGGCACCGGAAGAATCAAGGTGTTGGTTTTGAACGAAAGTTCAATGCCAATGGAGTTGAGTGGGAAGAAGATCAATACCCCAATACAAAGTTTGTTCCTCAACAAGAGAAGTATGATCCTACTTCCTTCAAGGGGACACAATCTCAAGATGATCTTCCACCACAAGACTACAAGCAAAAAGGCAAGGACAAGCTTCAAGAGGAAATTGATGCATTTGAAGAAGCTCCTAAGACCTTAGTCAAGTGGATTCCCAAGACCACTTCAAGTTCCACTTCATCAAGTACGGCTACAACTCCAAGGATTCCCATCAAGATGGTGTGGATCCAAAAGAAGAAGAACTAGAGAGTTCTTGAGGGTGACTCCGCCAACATACTTCACTCTTATCATTTTGGCAAGAATAAGTGCAATCAACTTCCACATCTTGCACTAGTTCAAGGAGTCAAAAACCCTCTTGTTGGTAAGACAAGGGACAAGGTAACCTAAAAGTTTTCATGGACATCATCTTGTGTGTGCATCACTCTATGTCTATGGATATCCTTGTTTGTTCCTTGTGGGACTAACCCATGTAGTTATTGAAAGTGCAATTCACTCAAATGGATAGCTCCAAGTGATCTACATCAACATTGAGCATCCACATCTTCAACATCTACATGAAGTCATCATTGACAAAACCCAAGGTTAGTTCATCCCTCTTAGGGGGGATATCACATCTAGGGGGAGCTTTACTCAAAGACTTGAGCTAAAGCAACTCTAAAGATGTGAACACAACAATGCTTTATGTAAAAGTGGTAACCCCACTTGAGCTTAAACGATGAGTATGACCTATGATCAAGTGTTCTCACTTGACTCCTAAGTCAATATACTCATATATAGATGACCTAGTCATCGCCAATTGCTTGATAGATGCTAGAATTGGTTGTGCATGCTTTGTCACATATTTCAATTGCCATTTTATTGTGTGAGCATGTTGGTTGCATATTTTACTCATTCGAGGACATCCACTTGTTGTTTTGATTGTTTGGTTTTATTTCCTTTTGCCAAGTGGATGGACAAGAATGCCTAAGAACCTCCTCTAGCTATCTATGCTTTTCTCGTCTCAAACTCTATTCATGCTACATCACAAAATTTGATCAAGTCAGATTCGAACCACTCTGTGTGAGGAGCACTCGGAGTCCCTGATTCGTCATAGACTTAAACTTCCAAAACCTCTTTGTGATTCTCGGTCTGACCGATATCCTAGTTTCGGTCCTACCGAGATTATTAAGTTGATCTGAATTTTCGATCTCGGTGCAACCGATTTGAACCATTCGGTCACACCGAGTTGCAATAACTGTATACAGTTTTGCATCTCGGTGCCACTGAGTTGTTCCACTCGGTCACACCGACAGGGTCGGGCTATATATAGGCACGGGAAAAATTTGGAAATTTCTCTGAACCCCTTCGCCCGTGCGATAGCTCGCTCTGCCAACGTGGTCTGCGGATCGTCTCCTCGCCGCCAGCCGCCTCCAGTCGCTGGTCTCCATCGCCGTCAACGGAATTCAACCCCGCCGTTGCCGCCATAGCGAGTCTCCGCCGAACTAGGGTATGGACTCGATCTTTGTGCTATCCCCAATCTGATTCCTAGCACATTGTGATCTTATTGTTTCTAGCCACGATTGAAACACTCCTATCCAGTCAATGCGTTCGTAGAATAGGATTGATTCGAAAATTTTAGGGTTAGGTTTCCGCCGAAACCATCTCGGACCCACCGAGTTGAAAAACTCGGTCCCACCGATTTGGCTCATGCCATTGCACAAGTGAGACTCGGTCTGACCGAGAATTACTAATCGGTGTGACCGATTTTGGAACTTTGTGAAACCCTAGCAGTCTCGGTGCCACCGAACTGTGACTCGGTCTGACCGAGTTCACTAGTTTAGGTTCCAAAACTGCTTCGGTATCACCGAGTTTAAAATCCGGTAGATCCTAAATGATTTCTGTGGGAAACTAAAACTAAGATTTTGAATCATTCTTTTGCAAAAATCTCTGCATTTTGTGATGCTCATCCACTCTACCTCATCTATAAACTGTTCACAGGGTCAGCAGTCAGCTTGTTCATCACGTCAGATCAGAGTGATAGCCAAAACCTGTCAGAGCAGCAAGTGCACATGAGTGAGGGCACTAGTCCCTCCAGTTCTTCAGATGAAGGCAGCAGGAGCACTCCTAGTAACTTGCCAAAAGCTGCCACCAGACAAAGGAAGAAAAGAACCTCAGAATCAGAGGATGAGGACGATGTGGCAGAAGAAGAAGCCACTTCCAAGAAAGTTGTGCTCAAGAAGGAATATGGCTCAGCTCAAAGCACAAAGCCAGGATTGAAAATTAAAAGGCTAGCAGGTAGGCAGCCTATGCCAAAGGCCAGAGCCTCAACTCAGATTCCTGAAAAGCCTGCACCCAAAGAGGCTGCTGCAGAAGGGAAGAAGAGGAAGGAGAGGATCAAAAAGACCACTGCTAGAGTGCTTGGAAGATCCTCAATCATGAGAGATTCAGGGCTGAGGAAGTGGAGAGAAGCAGACCCGTATGCTTCAAGGAGAAGAACTGTTGTCGACTACAGGTTCCACACAAAGGAACAGCAGGACTTCTATGAGACAGTTTTGTTTGATAAGAAGCCCATTGTTTGTGACATGAGATGGGTTGATTGGGAGTACATCAAGGACAATGAAGAGCACTATCCTGGAGTGCAAGACAACTTCAAAGCTTGTGGAGTAGCTGACTTTGTTGGGCAGAAGCTCACAAAGTGGAATGAAGAGCTGATCATGCAGTTCTACTCCACAGCACACTTCTATCCAGATGGAAGGATTGTGTGGATGTCTGAAGGTACGAGGTACCAATCAACAGTTGCTGAGTGGGCACAGCTCATCAATGCCCCAGAGGAGCATGAGGATGACTTAGACATATATGCCAAGAAGAAGATGGACCACAACTCTATGTCCAACATGTACAGGGAGATTCCAAACAAGGCACTTGATACTTTCAAGTTTGGGTCTGTACATTATCTTCTGTCAGGGTTGCCAACTATCAATTGGATTTTGAGGCACACTCTATTGCCCAAGTCAGGTGATCACAAGATGATCAGAGGCCATGCAATCAACTTGCTTCATATCTTTGATGTGCCACAGAAATTCAAAGTCATGAGCCTCATGGTAGAGACCATCAAGAGAACTGCAGCAGATCAGAAGAGGAGCTGTGGTTATGCCCCTCAGATCCAGGAGCTAATTAACTCCAAGATGGGCACAAGCATATACCTATTGGACAAGGAACATTTGCCTATTCATCCAGATTTTGAAGATAATGAAGTAGTGATGAACAAGGATGATCCATCATCAGTTCATGCTCAAGCACAGAAGGAGAAGGCGAGGAAGGAGAAAGCTGCCAAGATGCCAACTCAAGAGGAGGCATCTGAGTATTTCCTGAAAAACAAGCAAGAGCAGCTTAGTTACTTGATTGCATCCACACTGAGGATTGAGAAAGGACTGGCCACCCTCACTCAGAATCAGAAGAGCTTAGAGAGGATCATAGAACAAAAGTTCTATGACATGGATGCCAAAGTAACAGAGATTCAGTCTGCAGTGGAGCAACTTCAAGATGACATGCAGGAGAGGAAAGGGAAGACTACAACTGATGCATTTGCCAGAGTGCCACGAGCTCAGAGGTCGACTGCAGTGCTAGTTCCTGACACCAGAGCCACCACCTCAGCTCCAGCCACAGCACCAGCCGAACCAGCTCCAGCATCTACTTCAGCTCCAACTCCAACCACGTCTACAGAAGCCTTTGTCCTTGGAGTGATCCAGACTCCACCACCACCAGAAGGTCAAGCCTGAGAGTCGATCTAGCACTATGCATTTTCTAGGAACTTTTTGGTAACTTGTTGCCAAAGGGGGAGAAAAATGTATAGATCATAGGCTTCGAGAGAGAGAGAGTGTTGACTTTATTCTCTCTTGCTTTATTTGGTGGTTTTTCAAACGTTGTTTGCTTTTGGTTGAGATACTTTGATACGATTTTGAGACATTGATGATCATGTGTTTGATCATAAGCTACACTTATGCATGCTTGATATATCTTATCTATCTTATGTGATCATTCACTTTCTTTGGTGATGAGTGCATGTATTTCATTCTTATCTTTTTGAGCGCTCCACCAAGATGTATGTGACATGGAAGAGTAACCCATGACTCTAACTCTTTGTGCATTTGTAGTCCAAAGCAAATTTTAAATTTGCACAAATTTAGGGGGAGCTCTTACTTATCACATACTTCTCAAAGCAACGATATATTTCATTCTTATTATTATTTGTCGAAGCTTTGATCTATATGTTGTCATCAATTACCAAAAAGGGGGATATTGAAAGTGCAACTATCCCTAGGTGGTTTTGGTAATTCATAACAACATATAGCTCATTGAGCTAATGCTATTCCAAGATGATCATTTCAGGAAAGCTCAATGATTGGCATGGCATGGATGGTGAAAGTGGAACCCTCAAAATGCTAAGGACAAAGGATTGGCTCTAGCTCATATGCTCAAGACTCTTCATTTTACATTTTAGTGGTCCAAGATCACATTGAGTCCATAGGAAAAGCCAATACTATCAAGGAGGGATGAGGTGTTGCTTAATGAGCCTCTTGCTTCATGTGCTTAATGATATGCTCCAAAATCCTCAGCTACTTTCCCATATCCACATTTGACCTAAACCCAAAGGCAAACTCAGCCCTACCGATTCTTTCAACCCAGCGCCACCGAGTTTCACTTGTCATAGCCATTGCCAAACCCAAAGCCAAACTCAGCCCTACCGATTCTTTCAACCCAGCGCCACCGAGTTTCACTTGTCATAGCCATTGCCAAACCCTAAGCAAATCGGTTCTACCGATAGGGATCTCGGTCTCACCGAGATGGGATTGCAATTTCTCTGTTCCTTTTCATAACTTTTCGGTCTCACCGAAAGAGCGGATCGGTCCCACCGAGATTGGAATGTAAACTCACTGTTTCCTTTTCGTAACATTTCGGTCTCACCGAGAAGAGCGAATCGGTCCCACCGAGTTTGCCTGACCAACCCTCTGGTTAGCTTATTACCAAATAGGTCTCACCGAGTTTGTGTAATCGGTCTCACCGAGATTACGTTATGCCCTAACCCTAACCATATCGGTCCTACCGAGTTGCATGTCAGTCCCACCGAAAATCTCTAACGGTCACTAGGTTTACTATTTCGGTCCGACCGAGTTTGTTGATTCAGTCCCACCGAGATTGGTAAATTGTGTGTAACGGTTGGATTTTGTGTGGAGGCTATATATACCCCTCCACCTCCTCTTCACTCGTGGAGAGAGCCATCAGAACACATCTACACTTCCAACTCATATGTTCTGAGAGAGAACCACCTACTCATGTGTTGAGGCCAAGATATTCCATTCCTGCCACATGAATCTTGATCTCTAGCCTTCCCCAAGTTGCTTTCCACTCAAATCTTCTTTCCACCAAATCCAAATCCCGTGAGAGAGAGTTGAGTGTTGGGGAGACTATCATTTGAAGCACAAGAGCAAGGAGTTCATCATCAACACACCATTTGTTACTTCTTGGAGAGTGGTGTCTCCTAGATTGGCTAGGTGTCACTTGGGAGCCTACGACAAGATTTTGGAGTTGAACCAAGGAGTTTGTAAGGGCAAGGAGATCGCCTACTTCGTGAAGATCTACCGCTAGTGAGGCAAGTCCTTCGTGGGCGATGGCCGTGGTGGGATAGACAAGGTTTCTTCTTTGTGGACCCTTCGTGGGTGGAGCCCTCCGTGGACTCGCGCAACCGTTACCCTTCGTGGGTTGAAGTCTCCATCAACGTGGATGTAGGATAGCACCACCTACCCGAACCACGGGAAAAACATCCGTGTCTCCAATTGCGTTTGAATTCTCCAAACCCTTCCCTTTACATTCTTGCAAGTTGCATGCTTTACTTTCCGCTGCCAATATACTCTTTGCATGCTTGCTTGAATTGTGTGATGATTGCTTGACTGGTCCTAAAATAGCTAAAATCTGCCAAGAACTAAAATTGGGAAAAGATTAAGTTTTTATTTGGTCAAGTAGTCTAATCACCCCCTCTAGACATACTTTCGATCCTACACATACACAACGTCTAATAACACCATCTACTCCTTCTTTATAAAGATGTGGGTCATCCCAAAAGTAATGCCTCAAATCATAGAAGAACTTTTTATTTTGCTGGTATGTGAAACTAGGTGGTATAAACTTAGCAACAATGTAATTAGCATAATCAGCATACCATGGAGCAGTATGAGAAGCATTTATGACATTTAATTGCTCATCAGGAAAGCTATCATCAATAGGAAGTGGGTCATCAAGCACATTTTCTATCCTAGACAAGTTTTCTGCAACGGGGTTCTCAGCTCCCTTTCTATCAACAATATGTAAGTCAAATTCTTGCAGCAAGAGAACCCATCTAATAAGTCTAGGTTTAGCACCTTTCTTTTCCATGAGATATTTAATAGCAGCGTGATCAGTGTGAATAGTTACTTTAGAATCAACAATATATGGTCTGAACTTATCACAAGCAAATACAACTGCTAAGAATTCTTTTTCAGTGGTAGCATAATTTCTTTGAGCATTGTCTAGGGTTTTACTAGCATATTGAATAACGTTTAATTTCTTATCAACTCTTTGTCCTAGAACACCACCTACAACATAATCACTAGCATCACACATAATTTCAAACGGTAAATTCCAATCAGGTGGCTGAACAATAGGCGCACAGATCAATGCTTTCTTAAGAATTTCAAATGCTTCTACACAATCATCACCAAAAACAAATGGTATATCTTTTTGTAATAAATTAGTCAGAGGCCGAGAAATTTTTGAGAAGTCCTTAATGAACCTCATATAAAATCCGGCATGACCAAGGAAACTTCTTATACCTTTGATGTCCTTGGGACATGGCATCTTATCAATAGCATCAACTTTGGCTTTATCAACTTCAATACCTCTTTCAGAAACTTTGTGCCCCAAGACAATACTTTCATTAAACATAAAGTGGCACTTTTCCCAATTCAAGACAAGATTAGTTTCTTCACATCTCTGCAAAACTCGATCAAGGTTGCTCAAGCAATCATCAAAAGAAGATCCATAGACGGAGAAATCGTCCATGAAAACCTCTCAAATCTTTTCACAAAAGTCAGAGAATATAGCCATCATGCATCTTTGAAAGGTAGCAGGTGCATTACATAAACCAAAAGGCATACATCTATAAGCAAAAGTACCAAAAGGGCATGTAAAAGTAGTCTTTGATTGATCTTTGGCTGACACAGGTATTTGAGAGAAACCAGAATAACCATCTAGAAAGCAAAAATGTGTATGTTTGGATAATCTTTCTAGCATTTGATCGATAAAAGGTAAGGGGTAATGATCCTTTTTAGTAGCCTTATTTAATTTGCAGAAATCAATTACCATCCTATAACCTGTAATAATTCTTTGAGGGATCAATTCATATTTATCATTAGGAACAACAGTAATACCTCCCTTCTTAGGGACACAATGGATAGGGCTTACCCACTGACTATCAGCAACAGGATAGATTATACCTGCCTCAAGGAGCTTTAGTATTTCTTTCTTACCACTTCTTTCATTTTAGGATTCAGCCGGCGTTGATGATCACGAACTGGTTTAGCATCTTCTTCCAAATTAATTTTATGTTGACATAGAGTGGGACTAATGCCCTTAAGATCAAGAGTATACCCAATAGCAGCACGGTGCTTCTTCAGAGTTTTCAATAATCTCTCTTACTCATGCTCTGAAAGGTTAGCACTAATAATAACAAGATATATCTTTTGTCATCAAGATAAGCATATTTAAGAGTACCAGGTAACGGTTTAAGCTCAAACACGGGATCACCCTTGGGTGGAGGAGGATCCCCTAGGATTTCAACAAGTAAATTGTTTTTCAGAATAGGTTCCTGTTTAAAGAATACTTCATCTATTTCCCTTCTTTCATTCATAAACATGTCATTTTCATGGTCTAGCAAATATTGTTCTAAAGGATCACTAGGAAATTACGGCAATAGAAGCAAGACCAATAATTTCATCCTTACTAGGTAATTCTTCTTCACGGTGTTGTCTACTAAATTTAGAAAAATAAATTCATGAGTCATATCATCTAAACCAATAGTAACAACATCCCTTTTGCAATCTATGGTAGCATTAACAGTGTTCAGGAAGGGTCTACCAAATATAATGGGACAAAAGCTATCTTGTGGGGAACCAAGAACAAGAAAATCAGCAGGATATTTAGTTTTCCCACACAAGACTTCAACATCTCTAACAATTCCCATTGGTGAAATAGTATCTCTATTGGCAAGTTTAATTGTGACATCAATATCTTCTATCTCAGCAGGTGCAATATCATGCATAATTTCTTTGTATAAGGAATGAGGTATTGCGCTAGCACTAGCACCCATATCACATAAGCCATGATAACAATGATCTTCTATTTTAACAGAAATAACATGCATGCCTACCACAGGTCTAGGTTTATCTTTAGCACAGGGTTTAGCAATTCTAGCAGTTTCATCATAGAAATAAATAACATGCCCATCAGTATTATCAGACAAGACATCTTTAACAATAGCAATATTAGGTTCAACTTTAACTTGCTCAGGAGGTGTATATGTTTTAATATTGCTTTTACGAACCACAGTTGAAGCTTTAGCACGATCCTTTATCCTAATAGGGAAAGGTGGTTTCTCAACATAAGCAGTAGAAACAATAGGATCATTATAAGTGACAATCTTTTCTTCAACTTTAATAGGTGCAGCTACTTTTACTTCTATGGGAGGATGATATTTAAACCACTTCTCCTTGGGGAGATCAACATAAGTAGCAAAAGATTCACAGAAAGAAGCTACTATCTCAGAGTCAAGTCCATATTTAGTGCTAAATTTACGAAAAATATCGTTATCCATAAAAGATTTAACACAATCAAAACTAGGTGTCATACCTGACTCCTTACCTTTGTCGAGGTCCCAATCTTCAGAGTTGCGTTTAATTCTTTCCAATAAATCCCATTTGAATTCAATAGTCTTCATCATAAAAGAGCCAACACAAGAAGTATCAAGGATGGTGCGATTGTTATCAGAAAGCCGAGCATATAAATTTTGAATAATCATTTATCTTGAGAGCTCATGATTGGTGCATGAATATAACATTGATTTAAGACTCCCCCAAGCTTGAGCGATGCTTTCTCCTTCGCGAGGCCAAAAATTATATATGTAATTGCAATCATGATGAACAAGATGCATAGGATAAAACTTCTGATGAAATTCCAATTTCAATCGTTTGTAATTCCAAGACCCATATCATCACATAGCCTATACCATGTCGATGCATCTCCCTTCAAAGATAAAGGGAAGACCTTCTTCTTAACAACATCTCCGGGTACACCTACCAGCTTAAATAAATAATCCACAAACTTCATCCACATATATTAGATGCTCATCAGGATGTTTTGTTCCATCTCCTAAAAAGGGATTAGCTAGAAGTTTTTCTATCATACCCGAAGGAATTTCAAAGCAGGCATTTTCATTTCCATTTTCATTTTCAGTAGGTTCAGTAGGTTGAGGAGCAACTCTTTGCTCTACTAGTCGGGGTGAAGATACCCCGAACAAGCCCCTCGGAGGATTACTTTCCATAGTAACAAGTGACAGAGAATTTCAGCATACTATATAAATTTTTCCTTACCAAATTCCACCTACCAAAGGTGCTTCACTCCCCGGCAACGGCGCCAGAAAAGAGTCTTGATGACCCACAAGTATAGGGGATCTACCGTAGTCCTTTCGATAAGTAAGAGTGTCGAACCCAACGAGGAGCAGAAGGAAATGATAAGCGGTTTCCAGCAAGGTATTCTCTGCAAGTACTGAAATAAGTGGTAACAGATAGTTTTGTGATAGGATAATTTGTAACGAGCAACAAGTAACAAAAGTAAATAAAGTGCAGCAAGGTGGCCCAATCCTTTTTGTAGCAAAGGACAAGCCTGGACAAAACTCTTATATAGAGAAAAGCGCTCCCGAGGACACATGGGAATATCTCAAGCTAGTTTTCATCACGCTCATATGATCCGCGTTCGGTACTTTGATAGTTTGGTATGTGGGTGGACCGGTGCTTGGGTACTGCCCTTACTTGGACAAGCATCCCACTTATGATTAACCTCTATTGCAAGCATCCACAACTACAACAAAAGTATTAAGGTAAACCTAACCATAGCATGAAACATATGGATCCAAATCAGCCCCTTACGAAGCAACGCATAAACTAGGGTTTAAGCTTCTGTCACTCTAGCAACCCATCATCTACTTATTACTTCCCAATGCCTTCCTCTAGGCCCAAAGAATGGTGAAGTGTCATGTAGTCGACGTTCACATAATACCACTAGAGGAGAGACAACATACATCTCATCAAAATAACGAACGAATACCAAATCCACATGACTACTAATAGCAAGACTTCTCCCATGTCCTCAGGAACAAAAGTAACTACTCACAAAGCATAAACATGTTCATAATCAGAGGGGTATTAATATGCATATAGGATCTGAACATATGATCTTCCACCAATTAAACCAACTAGCATCAACTACAAGGAGTAATTAACACTACTAGCAACCTACTAGAACCAATCCCGGACTTGGAGATAAGAATTGGATACAGGAGATGAACTAGGTTTTTGAGAGGAGATGGTGCTGATGAAGATGTTGATGGAGATTGCCCTCTCCCGATGAGAGGAACATTGGTGATGACGATGGCGATGATTTCCCCCTCCAGGAGGGAATTTTCCCCGGCAGAACAACTCCGCCAGAGCCCTAGATTGGTTCCGCCAAGGTTCCGCCTCGTGGCGGCGGAGTTTCGTCCGAGAAGATGGCTTTTTATTTTTTTTCCATCGAAAGACTTCATATAGCAGAAGATGGCCACCAGAGGGCCACCAGGGGGCCCACGAAGTAGGGGGCGCGCCCAGGGGGTAGGGCGCACCCCCCACCCTCGTGGGCAGGGTGTGGCCCCCCTGGTGAATTTCTTCCACTGAGTATTTTTTATATATTCTCAAAACGTCTTCCGTGAAGTTTCAGGACTTTTGGAGCTGTGCAGAATAGGTCTCTAATATTTGGTCCTTTTCCAGCCCAGAATCCCAGCTGCCGGCATTCTCCCTCTTTATGTAAACCTTGTAAAATAAGAGAGAATAGGCATAATTATTGTGACATAATGTGTAATAACAGCCCATAATGCAATAAATATCGATATAAAAGCATGATGCAAAATGGACGTATCAGTAATCAACACTAAGGAAACAAACATGAAATCTGCTCTAGCTCCATAGTGCTACTTATGAGATGCCTTAGGATTTCCTCGAAGAGGAGAGGATGAAGCAGTACAATAGAGTTAAGTATTTCCCTCAGTTAAGAACCAAGCTTATCAATCCAATAGGAAAACCACGTGAAAAACAAATACTTGCACCCAAAAGGAAATACTTGCACCCTACACACACAAAAGCAAATACTTGCACCCAACGGAAACAGGGGGATTGTCAATCCCCTTGGCGGTTAATTGCAAGGATCAAATCTCGTAGTGATAGATAGATAAAATAAAACACAAAAATAATGGTAAATAAATTGCAATAAGGTATTTTTGTATTTTATATATGATAAAAGTAGACCCGGGGACCATAGTTTTCACTAGAGGCTTCTCTCTCGAACAAAAAGTGATGGGTAAACAAATTACTATTGGGCAATTGATAGAAAAGCGCATAGTTATGACGATATCCAAGGCAATGATCATGTATATATGCATCATGTCCGAGACAAGTAGACCAACTCCTGCGCGCATCTACTACTATTACTCCACCCATTGACCGCTATCCACCATGCATGTAGGGTATTAGGTTAATAAAAAACGAAGTAACGCCTTAAGCAAGATGACATGGTGTTCTAAGTAAATCCAACCAATATGAATAAACCCTGTCGTTTTCCCCTTAATGGAAACAATACAAATACGTGCCTTGTCCCCTACTTTGTTACTGGGATATAGAGCACCACAAGATTGAACTCATTACAAAGCACCTCTCCCATTGCAAGATAAATTAATCTAGTTGGCCAAACCAAACGGATAGATCAGAGAGAAATACAAATCTAAAATAATCATGTATAAAAGAATTCAGAAAAGACTCAAATATTTCTCATGAATAATCTGATCATAAACCCACAATTCATCGGATCCCAACAGACACACCGCAAAAGAAGATTACATCAGATAGAACTCCAAGAACATCAAGGAGAAAATTATATTGAGGATGAAAGAGAGAGACGAAGCCATCTAGCTACTAGACATGGACCCGTAGGTCTGTGGTGACCTACTCACACATCATCGGAAGGGTAACAAGGTTGGTGTAGAAGTACTTCGTGATCGATTCCCCCTTCGGCGGAGTACCGGAAAAGGCCTCTAGATGGGATCGAGGAAGAACAGAGACTTGCGGTAGCGAAAAAAGTATTTTGGGTGGCTCTGTGTTGGTTTCCAATTTTAGAGAATTTATAGAGGTGGAATTAGGTCAGACGGATCCCCATAGGGCCCACAAGGTAACAGGACGCGCCCTGTTGCCTTGTCGTTTCCTCGTTTGTCGTCTGATCTCCTCCTAAAGCTTCTAGGGTCTCTCTTGTCCAGAAAAAAAATCGGCAAAAAGTTTTGTAGCGTTTGGACTTCGTTTTGTACTGAGTTTTTAGAAAACCAAAAACATGCCAAAAGAAACAACAACAGGCACTTGGCACTGGGTTAATAGGTTTGTCCTAAAAAAATGATATATAATTGCATATAAAACATCTAGATTGATACTATAATAGCATGGGACAATAAAAAATTATAGATACGTTGGAGATGTATCACATAGGATTATAGTTTTACCGTGCTTTCCGATGTTAGCTCGGTCATTGTTTACTTGTTGGGAAACGTAGCATGCAATTTTAAAAAAAATGCTACGCTCACACAAGATCAATCTAGGAGATGCATAACAACAAGAGGGGGAAAGTTTGTCCACATACCCTCGTAGACCGAAAGCGGAAGCGTTTTGTTAACACGGTTGATGTAGTCGAACTTCTTCACATTCCGACCGATTAAGCACCAAACGTACGGCACCTCCGAGTTCTGCACACGTTCAGCTCGACGACGTCCCTCGAATTCTTGATCCAACAAAGTGCCGAGGGAGAGTTTCGTCAGCACGACGGCGTGGTGACGGTGATGGTGAAGTGATCCGCGCAGGGCTTCACCTAAGCACTACGTGAATATGACCGGAGGCGTAAACAGTGGAGGGGGACGCCGCACACAGCTTGGAACAATTGATGTGTGTTGTAGGCACCCCCTCCTCGCGTATATAAAGGAGGGAGGGGGAGGAGGTCGGCCCTAGGAGCGCCCCAAGTAGGAGGAGTCCTACTTGGGCTCCTAGTAGGATTCTCCCCCCCCCCTTTCCTTTTACTGGAGGGGGAAAGGGGGAAAGAGAGAGAGGGGGGAGAAGGAAAGGGGGGCGCCGCCCCCTCTCCTAGTCCTATTCGGCCTCCTTCCCTATGGGGGGTGCGCAACCCCTTTGTGGGCTGGTTTGCCTCCCTCCTATGGCCCATATGGCCCATATCTTCCCCCGCGGGGTTCCCCTAACCTCCCCGGTACTCCGATATGTACCCGATACATTATGGAACACTTCCGGTATCCGAATACTATCATCCAATATATCAATCTTTACCTCTCGACCATTGGAGACTCCTTGTCATGTCTGTAATCTCATCCGGGACTCCGAACAACATTCAGTCACCAAATCACATAACTCATATAATACAAATCATCATCGAACGTTAAGCGTGCGGACCCTACGGGTTCGAGAACTATGTAGACATGACCGAGACTCCTCTCCGGTCAATAACCAATAGCGGAACCTGGATGCTCATATTGGCTCCCACATATTATACGAAGATCTTTATCGGTCAAACTGCAATGACAAAATACATTATTCCCTTTGTCACCAGTATGTTACTTACCCAAGATTCGATCGTCGGTATCTCCATACCTAGCTCAATCTCGTTACCGGCAAGTCTCTTGACTCGTTTCGTAATGCATCATCCCACAACTAAATCATTAGTCACATTGCTTGCAAGGCTTATTATGATGTGCATTACCGAGAGGGCCCAGAGATACCTCTCCGATACTCGGAGTGACAAATCCTAATCTCGATCTATGCCAACCCAACAAAAAACCTTCGGAGATACCTGCAGAGCATCGTTATAATCACCTAATTACATTGTGATGTTCGATAGCACACAAGGTATTCTCTGGTATCCGGGATTTGCATAATCTCATAGTAAAAGGAATATGTATAAGTCATGAAGAAAGAAATATCAATAAAACTTAACGACCATTATGCTAAGCTAACGGATGGGTCTTGTCCATCACATCATTCTCCTAATGATGTGGTCCCGTTCATCAAATGACAACACATGTCTATGGTTAGGGAACTTAACCATCTTTGATTAATGAGCTAGTCTAGTAGAGGCTTACTAGGGACACTGTGTTTTGTCTATGTATCCACACATTTATCAAGTTCCGGTTAATACAATTCTAGCATGAATAATAGAAATTTATCATGATATAAGGAAATATAAATAACAACTTCATTATTGCCTTTAGGGCATATTTCCTTCATTACTGTGCGGCGCATGAAGTCTTAATGGAGAGCGGATAATTAAAAGAAGTCATTATCACCCTGTTAGTTGCAAAAGATGATGGTAGCTAGCCGATGCCAAACATATGTTGCACCCTCGATACTCCATACGTTATTCTTGCCTTTGTTTTAGCCATGAAGGGTCATAAAACATGTTTCATGTGGCATGTTTCGCTTTTGCAATGACTTTGACCGTGTCGTTACCCCAGGGCAAACAAAACCAATTCACCCAAATTAAACCAATTTCATAGGATAACATCATTGTCGGTGTCAAAACCGGCGGATCTCGGGTAGGGGGTCCCGAACTGTGCATCTAGGCGGATGGTAACAGGAGGCAGGGGACACGATGTTTTACCCAGGTTCGGGCCCTCTTGATGGAGGTAAAACCCTACGTCCTGCTTGATTAATATTGATGATATGGGTAGTACAATAGTAGATCTACCACGAGATCAAGGAGGCTAAACCCTAGAAGCTAGCCTATGGTATGATTGTTGTTCCTCCTACGGACTAAAACCCTCCGGTTTATATAGACACCGGAGAGGGCTAGGGTTACACAGAGTCGGTTACAATGGTAGGAGATCTACATATACGTATCGCCAAGCTTGCCTTCCACGCCAAGGAAAGTCCCTTCCGGACACGGGACGAAGTCTTCAATCTTGTATCTTCATAGTCCAGGAGTCCGGCCGAAGGTATAGTCCGGCTATCCGGACACCCCCTAATCCAGGACTCCCTCAATCATACTTTCAGATGGAGCTTGTTTCTAAGGGTTTACTTACCTGTTAAGTAGCGGTCGTTAGAGTCTATGTCATATGGTTTACTTGCCTTCTCTGTTCCCTACTAGTTGGATTGCCGCGCTTGGCTACTCCCGGTGAGTCAGCATAAGTAGGGGAGTAGTAAGGGAGCTCATTGAAGATGGCCTTAGGGAGGCTTTAGGTAATTCCAAGACACTGTCTGCTATGTAACTTTATGATTTAACTTGTGTGTGTATGTGTGTGTAAATTGTTGTTAACCAGCATGGATTAGGACGACTCTCCACCGTGCCTCATGCTAACATATATGTCAACAACTATTGGATTGGTCTCCAAAACCAGCGTGGAATAGGACGACTCTCCATCGTGCCTCATGCTAACATATATGTCAACAACTATTGGATTGGTCTACAAACAACAATTTACATCACCCAAAAAAAAGCAATTTACACACACACACACACAGACAACACACCCACACACACACAAAAGTTAAATCATAAAGTTACACAGCACATGGTGTCCTGGAATTACCCCAAAGCCTTCCTAAGGACATCTTCAATGAGCTCCCTTACTACTCCCCTACTTATGAGATTGTCGAACTGTTTGCATGTATATATACTTGTACATCGATCATGTATATGTATATGTATATGATGAGCTAGTCACAAAGTCGCCGTGTAGTTTCATTATATATCTGGATCCCATATGATATCTGATACGCGGATGCCATGAGATGGGCTTGCAACTACAGGGTATAGCTCCACCACTAAAATAGGTTTGTTTGCTAAAAAAACTAAAATAGGTTGGTTATAGCCTGACTATCCGGATCTTGTACGCATTTTAGCTGGAATACAAGCTGTCATGATGGTATGAAAAGATTGTCTGAATTGCTAGCTCAATGCATTATTAACCATCAATGCATCCCATAAAATCCTGAGCAGTATTTCTTTTGGACAGATCACTACTTTTAACCAAAATTGATCCCAAAAATCATGTCAATCATTTTTTACTAAATTTGAAGAGGTTATATAGACGGGGAAGATTTGATATGAACTAATGAATCCTTCCCAAAAAAACAAAAACAAATTATATTTGTAGCCATTTGCTGGCAAAGCCGCTAGGCCTAGAGCCCTATAAATGCCCCTAATCGTCATGAGTTGCAATACTCAGCACCAAGCTGTCCTCCCACGCCCTTACAGACACATATACTACTTGCAACATAGCACCAAGGCGTGAACCTAAGCCAGACCATGGGAAATAGCCTCCTATTTGCTGTCGCCATTGTAGTCATTTATGCCACGACAGTTGTTGGTGCAGGTTCACGTGTGCCAATAGACATCAACAATCCAGATGTCCAGCGGCTTGGCAGAATGGCAGGTGGGCAGTGGCAGAGCACGAGAACCAGGTACAGGATAGGATCAAATTCAACAAAGTTGTGAGAGCTGAGAGCGACGACGATTTGGAACTAGGCTTACTCCTCCATCTCTTCATCGACGCAACCAACGGAGATGGCAAGGATGCCAAGTACGAGGCGGTTGTGGACCAGATTCGCGGGAAACCCGATCTCTTGGACTTTAAGCCGGTTAACTGAGCAAAAAAAGCATGATGACCATGTAGATGCAACAATTATTATTTGATGCAAATAAGGAATGTCAAGGTGCATTTCGTATAGTATGCATGTTTATGGACTCAGTTTTAATCTTTGGTTGATGTTTCATGGTCATATACATTTTTTCTCCACGAGCGTGTCTCTTTCTCCTGGATTATCTAGCACATACTTATTTTACTCATTTACTCATTAGAGCAAGTCCAACGCGCCGACCCATTTCGTCCGCCTGTGTTCATTTGGGTCAAAACGGACACAAAAGTTGGCCCAATGCGCCGACCCAAACGGACGCGTGCCCTCTTTTCGTCCGCTTGTCGACTCATTCCCGACCCAAATTTGACCCACATTTGCGTCGGCGTGGACACGAAACGGACGCGCGCGACACCTGCCTACTCCTCCCCTACCCCGCCAGTCGGCGGCACAACCACACCCATTTCTCCCACTTTCCCAAAAAACTCCCACCCACTTCCGCTCTCGGACACTCGCCATGGACGACGTGCCGACCCTCGACGTCGCTGCCAGCCTCACCTCCGCTGCCTCTGCCAAAGGCAAGCCCCGCGCAGCCTGCAAGACTGCGGCGTCGCCAAAGAAGAAGAAGTGGTTGACGCCCGAGGAGTGGGCCATGCAGTCGGCCAAGAGGAAGGGCCAGAGGCACGAGCAAGAACGCAAGCTCGAAGCCGCGGCCGCGGCCGCCCTCTCGGCCACCACACAGTAGGAGGGAACCAGTGCCCGAGTTGCCGTGGCAATGAGGGAGGCCCTTCTCTACCTAGGGTCAAACCCTGGCCATCACAGGCTCGTCAGCGCCGTTGTGGCCGCGGCCAACACTGGCTTGTCGGCATTCCCTCGGGTGGTACTGCCAGAGTCGCCGTGCGTGTCTACCACGCAGCCGATTCCCGGCTTCCATGTTTATTCGCAAGCCTCCCGCTTCTCCGGGGAATGCTCGCCGGAGGTGAGCATCATGGCGCTGTCCATGCCTGTGCCCATGGCCATTGACCTCAACGCCACACCGGTGGCCAGTGGATCATCCTCCGAAGGGGTGAGGAAATGCCCGCGTGAGATACCAACCGACATGCGTCCCGTCGCTCGCAAGCTGTTCGACAGAATGCCAGCAGCCGGTGACAACGAGACGGCTAACCGTTTCATTATCAAGAACATCATCTTTGAAGGTGCTGCAAGAGCCGCTTCCTTCGCAAGCGGTGTGGGCGCGGCTGCCTTCGATCTTGATGAGACCCAAATCCTAGACGACCAAGCACCCTACATGCCTGCCACCTTTGATCAGGTTGGCATGGACGACTCCTTCATGCAAGAATAGGTTGGCATGGGCAAGGATGAAATGGACATCAACGGGGAGCCTTTGTTCAAGGACGAGCTCGCCAACCAAGCCGACGCAAACAGGAAGCGCAAAAGCAAGCAGCCGAATGATACACGCAGCCGGAGGTCAAACTCCTTTGCGAGTGTTGGAGGGACATTCGCCAAGACCCCATAGTCGGCACCGAGAAAAAGGCATCTACCTTTTGGATTCGTGTTCATCATGAGTACCATGAACGCAAGAAGTTCACGATGTACCAAAGGGAGAGCAAGCGCGGGTGGGTGCGTCTCTCAAAGCGATGGAGGGTGATAGAATAAGAGTGCATTAGCAGAGAAACAAGATTTAGTCCCAGTTGGAAATGGCCTTTAGTCCCGGGTCACCAACCGGGACAACTAAATCGGGACTAAAGGCCCCCACCCTTTACTCCCGGTTGGCCACGACCCGAGACTAATGTCCTTCACGTGGCCGCGAGCGCGCGCTGGGGGCTGGAGGACCTTTAGTCTGGGTTGGTGACACCAACCGAGACTAAAGCCCCTCCACATGTCAGCCAGCTAGCATCGGGGATGTAACGCCCCGAGACCGTTGCGCCAGGTGTCTTCTAGTTATTCGCTGTCTTTGCCATGTCATTTGCTTGCGTGTTGCATTTTTCCTTATCATCATCTACATTGCATCTGCATGTTTTAAAAACTTGCATCCGTCCGGGTTCCCCAGTTCTCTCCGTTGTCAGTTCTGAGCCCAGACACACTTGCACGCGCCCGCGGCACGTCCGAAATATTATTTTATAAGTGGCCGGAAAATGTTCTCGGAATGGGATGAGATTTGGCGTGTGGTCTTTTTATGTTGTAGGTAGGCCGCCTGCCAAGTTTCATCATGTACGGGGTCCGTTTGATGCCCCAACGGATAACTATAGCGACAATATAGTCGGTCAAATCGTCAGACATTTTTAGTCTCCGGAAATTGTTGCCGGGCCTCACTTCTTCCCCCTCTTCTCAGCCCTACCCCTCTACACAGTCCATCTAGCCCACCTACCTTCCTCTCCGCTCCTGACCGTCCGATGGTGATCGAACGGCTCCGAAACGGAGCTAATCCCCCTAACCTAGCCCCCTTGTTATATATATATAGCAGGTCTTCCCCTCTAGTTTTGGCAAACCCTACCCGTCCTAGCCTCCTCCCACCTCCAGCCGTCGCATCTTCCTTGAAATCTGCGCCCAACCGCTGCCCTGCCGCCACTTGTAACCAGCGCCGCCGCTTCCCTCCTCAAATTCCGGCCAGCCACCTCGTCCCTGCCACTTGGCGCATAGCCATTGGCTGCGCCGCACCCAGCGCCGCCCGTGGCCAATCAGGCGATTGTAAGGCAACTCTTTATCCCTTTCTTATTCAATACATGGGACTGTGTGAAGATTACCCCTCTTGCGACAAAACCACCATGCGGTTATGCCTCCAAGTCGTGCCTCGACACGTGGGAGATATAGCCGCATCGTGGGCGTTACGGGGGACTGTTGGACCTTTAGTCCCAGTTGGTGAGACCAAACGGGACTAATGATTTCGTGTTGGGGTTTAGGGTTTATGGTTTATTTTTCCTTTTCATTTTGTGTTTTCCATTCAATTCTTTTTTCATTTCAAACATATTTTACTCTACTACATATTGTACATGTTATGCATATATAATATAATTTCTTGTACGACCATACATATATCATATAATTTCTCGTACAACCATACATATATATATATAATTTGGTATATACAATTTCTCCTACAATTTGCAAATCATTACATGCAGACATTAGGTGCGATGGTATTCTCCTTTTTTAGATATGACCTTCGTAAGCAAAAATCCCGTAATTTCCTCTTGAATTGCTCATATACGGTTCTCTGGTAGGAGCCTATCCCGCATCTCTTGCATCTTTAAAGAAGGAGATCAATATGAATATATTAGTTGTGTGTATATACATTAGATCATGATAAAAAAAATGTGAATCGTGTTTACGTACCTGAAGTATTTTACATCTCTGCGCCATTCGGTCGTCATGCGAATGTTCTCACAAATGTAGTATGCACATAAATTAGTCCCCTGTTCCTGCCTCCTGCACTTTGCGAGAATAGAATTCAATCAGATAATAATCAAGCATGATAATGGTGTTGACACTAGAATTAAAGAGGTGCACGGACCTAGCTAGTACTACTTAATTACCTTGGTCCATTGCCATGTCAGCTTCGGTTTCCATTCATCGACAACATCTTTGATGAACCATTTCCAAACCCTACCCGGCAAAGAAAATGAATAAAGGAGTTATTAATTACTTGATATTAGGAAATGAATGAAAAGCGGCCGGTATAGTGCGATAATGATTGAAATTACCTATCGAGCATCAAAACCACGTTGGTGTATTCTCGAGGGTCTCTACTGAAGGAAATATGCCCTAGAGGCAATAATAAAGTTATTATTTATTTCCTTATATCATGATAAATGTTTATTATTCATGCTAGAATTGTATTAACCGGAAACATAATACATGTGTGAATACATAGACGAACATAGTGTCACTAGTATGCTTCTACTTGACTAGCTCGTTGATCAAAGATGGTTATGTTTCCTAACCATAGACATGAGTTGTCATTTGATTAACAGGATCACATCATTAGAGAATGATGTGATTGACTTGACCCATTCCGTTAGCTTAGCACTTGATCATTTAGTATGTTGCTATTGCTTTCTTCATGACTTATACATGTTCCTATGACTATGAGATTATGCAACTCCCGTTTACCGAAGGAACACTTTGTGTGCTACCAAACGTCACAATGTAACTGGGTGATTATAAAGGTGCTCTACAGGTGTCTCCGAAGGTACTTGTAGAGTTGGTGCATTTCGAGATTAGGATTTGTCACTCCGATTGTCGGAGAGTTATCTCTGGGCCCACTCAATAATGCACATCACTATAACCCTTCCAAGCATTGTAACTAATGAGTTAGTTGCGTGATGATGTATTACGGAATGAGTAAAGAGACTTTCCGGTAACGAGATTGAACTAGGTATTGAGATACCACGATCAAATCTCGGGCAAGTAACATACCAATGACAAAGGGAACAACGTATGTTGTTATGAGGTTTGACTGATAAAGATCTTCGTCGAATATGTGGGAACCAATATGAAAATCCAGGTTCCACTATTGGTTATTGACCGGAGATGTATCTCAGTCATGTCTATGTAGTTCCCGAACCCGTAGGGTCCGCACGCTTAAAGTTCAATGACGATCGGTATTATGAGTTTTTGTGTTTTTGATGTACCGAAGGTAGTTCGGAGTCCTGGATATGATCACGGACATGACGAGGAGTCTCGAAATGTTTGAGACATAAAGATCGATATATCGGACGACTATGTTCGGACATCGGAAAGGTTTCGGACATATACCGGAGTACCGAGGGGTTACCGGACCCTCCCCCCCCCCCCCCGGGGGGGGGGGGGGGGGCTTAATGGGCCTACATGGGACTTAGTGGAAATAGATGGCAGCAAGGGGAGTGTGGGGCGCCCCGCCAAGGCCCAAACCGAATTGGTTTAGGGCAAAGGGGGTCGACCCCCTCTTTCCTTCTCCTCCTCTCCCTTTCCTTCCCCCTCTCCTACTCCTACTAGGAAAAGGAGGAGTCCTATTCCTAGTGGGAGTAGGACTCCCCCTTGGCGCGCCTCTCCCTAGCCGGCCGCCTCCCCCCTTGCTCCTTTATATACAGGGGCAGGGGGGCACCCCATAGACACAACAATTGATCGTTGATCTCTTAGCCGTGTGCGGTGCCCCCCTCCACCATAACCCACCTCGATCATATCGTAGCGGTGCTTAGGCGAAGCCCTGCGTCGGTAGCATCATCATCACCGTCACCATGCCGTCATGCTGATGAAACTCTCCTGTGAAGCTTTGCTGGATCGGAGCTCGCGGGACGTCATCGAGTTGAACGTGTGCAGAACTCGGAGGTGCCGTGCGTTCGGTACTTGGATCGGTCGGATCATGAAGACGTACGACTACATCAACCGCATTGTGCTAACGCTTCCGCATTCGGTCTACGAGGGTACGTGGACACACTCTCCCCTCTTGTTGCTATGCATCACCATGATCCTGAGTGTGCGTAGGAATTTTTTTGAAATTACTACGTTCCCCAACATCTACCTAGTGAGTCCATGGTTTCAACAGTTCCAGCGTCAACTCTAATGTTTAGCAGGATCTAGTGGAACGTGCACACACATTTATATATATAAGCAAGCATGCATAACTCATGAACTACACTTACATCGAGTAAGCAAAATATAATTTGTACTACAAGACAGTAACACTCACTTGAAGTTGTAAGGAAATAGTATTTCTGTTTTGGTATTTTGTCCCTTCAAAAACCTTAGCAAGTCAGCCTCTATGTCCTCGGCGTAGTCTTGTATCATAATTTCATGAATGATATATGGGTCAACAAACCCAATGTAAAAGATTCCCTCATTTTTGCATTCGAAAATCTTTATTCTGCATAATAGCGTACGAAGAATATAGTGACGATAATTACAGGCAATGAACGAGCTGAGCTAGAGACTTAAATTATAGAAAGAAATCACTTATTGATAATAGCAACTGATGATGGATTTGTCGAGTGCATCTTGATTGTGTAAGTGAAAAAATTATGGAAACTCAATCATTATCTCTGTCAGATTTCGGGTTCCGGCAAAGCCCTTGAGGTACGAAAACTGGGGTGCACACAAAGATCTCTCCCCCTCTCTAGCTTGCACTCGACATGATCTCACGGCCTAGCTCGATGAACCCAAAGAACACGAGGGACAAGATTTATACTAGTTCAGGCCACCGTTGTGGTGTAATACCCTACTCCAGTGTGGTGTGGTGAATTGCCTCTAAGGCTGAGGATGAACAGTTACAAGGGAAGAACAGCCTCCTGAGGAGAGGTGTTCTCGTGCTTGGTGAACTTGTGTGGTTGGGGATGATCTGGGTTAGGTCCGATGTCCCCTTGCTATGGTGGTGGCTAGTCCTATATATAGAGGCCCTGGTCCTCTTCCCAAATATTGAGTGGGAAGGGATCCCACAAGGGCCAATTCGAAGGGAGACAACTAGTACAAGTTATCCTGACAAAAGTAGTCTTCGCCTGCCAAAGGCTCTGGTGGTGACACCGTCTTGGGCTCCGCGGTGACCTTCGTCCTGCTGGCCTGCTAGTCTTGGTCTTGTTGCACCAATATGAAAACCCTTGCCTGATGCCTCAGGACTCCTCGCCTGCGCTTGCCTCTTTAACACCAAGGAGGAAACGGGGACACTGCGCGCGCTGGCGCCCGCCTGGCTCCAGTCATCATGGCTTGCATCACAGGAACCTCGCGAGGTGTCCCTTGCCTTGATCTCTCCGCCCCTCGCGAGCCAGCCTGGTGAGGCCGTCCCGAGGAGGTCTTGCGTCATCCGCCTCGCGAGGGTCTTGAGTGTTTGCTGGTGAAGATGGGCCGTACAAGGCCGCCGGAGGAGCCACGCCGCGGGTCGCAGGTAGGCAAGTCTGGGGATCCCCGTTCCTACAACACCGACAGTAGCCCTCGGGCCCAAGGCGCGCTCGGACTTGGCTTCGAGGCGAAGCCAAAGGGCAAGTGCGGAGCGCCATGGGCCCCAACTGCCCGTGGCCCCTCTTGACGCATGGCGATCGATTGGACGTGGGCCGCCCCGCTTCCCCATGCAGCCTTGATATCCGCCTGGCTAGGCGGCCATGGCGTCCTACATAGTTATTTCCCCACTTCTGGCAACACACTCCCCGACTCCTCCGCTTCTTCGAACCTCAGCTTCTTCTCTCAATCCGACCCGAGCTCAGTCCCCTCCATTGCCATGGCGCCGAACCAAACGGAGAAAGGGAAGAGGCCGTTGTCCTCAGCCATCCCGCCTCTGGCCGCCAAGCCCGCCGTCGGCCGATCGCGGGTGCTCAATCAGGAGGCCATGGATAAGGTCTGCCCTGCGCTCGCCTCCAGCTTCAACGAATGGGGAGGGACGGCGGCCTGGCCTATGTCCTGAGCTTCTGTTGATAGAGCAGCCACCGAGGTCCAGTTCTTCATCGAGGCCCTGTGGGCCGGTCTGGTCCCGCCTTCTCCGCCTTCTTCAACATCGTGCTTTCCCATTACTAGATTCATCTGCTGCACCTAGCCCCTCAATCTATCACTCTTCTTGCCGTCTTTGCCTTTGTCTGCGAGGCCATGCTGGGTATTTCCCCCTCCGTGGCCCTTCTGCGCCATTTCTTCCCGCTGCACCCGACCGACCCCTGGCAGTGCTCGGGGTGCCTAAGCTTCCAGGCCGTGGCGGCGACAGCCGGTTCTGGGATTGACTTTAAACTCCCGCCGTCTGCGAGCGGGTTTCGGATGCGGTGGGTGTATGTGGATGTCGGAGTGCTCAACCCTTTGCTCTTGCCTCCATCTGCGCCCGTTGTCCCCAGCTCCGGTTGGGCTCATGAGAAGCTCACGAGCCCCCGCCTCACCTTCGTCTGGCTCCGGCTGAGGAGGTTGAAAGATCTTGGCTTGCCCGTGCCCATGGTGATGAAGAAGTTACTTCGACACCGCGTCGCCCCACTCCAGCGCCATTCCCAGCCGATGTGGGCCCTATTTGTAGGCCCGGATCGCATGAGGCTTCAAGAGTCAGAGCTTCCACTCGAGGCATGAAGAACGGCGCTCGAGGTCCTGGCAAGCGACCCCTCACCAGCTGATATGCCACCGGAGGGTTGTCTCTTGTACTATTGCTCAAACAAGATGGAGTTTGCGGGGCAGATGCCCCCCTTTGACGAATGGGGGCTGTGTTCGGTTGGCCTTGAGGGGTCCCGTGAGAACCCCGTCACCGTTGTTCCCCTCCTTGTCGGCGGTGCCGAACTTGCCCCAAGAGTGGACGCAGGGGGGCAAGCACCGCCGGAGGCCGGAAGCGCGGGTGCCGAGGTGTCGAAGCCGCCCGCGGTTCCTAAGGCGTCATCTTTGGGAGACCATAACTCTCGCTCCGGGGTGGCACTTGAGGGGGCGACGCAATCCGCGGCTCCTGAGGTCGAAGCTCCTGAGGCCTCTGAAGGCAGTCACGAGGCGGGACTCGATGGCTCTCCCCAGCTTGGCGGTCCTAAGGCCGTCTCCTCGGGCACTTCATCAGTTGCACCCTGCGCTGGTCGCCACGTCCAACGCTTCGGTCGGCTCCGTGTAGACTTCGATGCACTCCGCAGAAGGAAGGGGTCCCCTAGCTGCAGCAGCGGCACCTTCCGGCCGTTGAAACAGAGGAAGTACATCGCCATAGATGAGTAAATACCTTATCTTTGTAATTCCTCGAGTGTTGCTTCCCTTCCTGACGATGGCTCTTCAGGATCCCATCTGCTAAGGCCGCGAAGACTCCCGGGAAGCAACCTCCTCCTGCCTCGAGTCTCCCGCTAGCCTTGAGCGTCCCAGGCCGGCGTGCCGCTCCAGGCGCGAGATCGGTCAGGGAGGCAGACGCGCTGGCCTGGCGCCTCGAGCCCACGCTCCCGCCGTCTCTTCTTCGTGGCCTCATCGGGGGTGTGACGAGCGTGCCAAGGGCTCCTCCTCTGGTCATGGACGGCGGCTGGATGACTCCGATCTTGGCTTCTATTTCGATCATTGGACCCTCCCCCGTCCAGGCCTCCATCGTGACCCAGACGATGAGTGGGGAAGTGCCAGCCCCCAGCCACCCGCTGGGAGGGAGCGAGCCGCTTCAGGCCTCTTCAACGACCCCAGCTGCGGAGAACGGGGTCGGCCGTGCACTCAAGTTTGCGCACACACGGAGTGTTGCCCGCCACGAGCTCTTTCAGGAGGCGATGGGCGCGATGAACCGGCTTGGTGCAGAGCTCGCGGATGTAGACGTGTGCCTCGAGGCCGAGGGTCTTCGGCCGATGGAGGAGTGGCACAAACTGAAGGTGGCCATCAACCTCGGGCGGCACCAGCATGAGCTTGACAATGCAAAGGCCGAGGCATCTCTTGCGGCCTCGCGAGAGGCCTGCGCTCAAGCCTTGGAAGAAGCCCGGGAAGTCGATCGTCGCCGCGAGATCACAGAGAAACGTGCGAGGGAGCTCCAGGCCTAGAGCGCCTCCTTGGAGTAGCAAGTGGAGGCGCACAAGGCCGCTCTTGCTTCGATGAAGGGGACGCCTGCCGAGGAGGAAGAGATCTTGAAGCGCGAGGAAGCGCTAGCGCTGGAAGCCACGGAGTGCGGCCTTGAGCTTGAGCGGTTGGAGACGAGGGAGCGCCAAGTCGCCCAAGCAGAGGAGACTGTCAGTGCGCACGAGGCCAGGACTCAGGAGGAGGTCGACCGCCGGGTGGCTGAGGCTCGCGCGGTTCTTGAGGGCGGGTACGAACTGAAGTTGGAGCTCGTGGAAGCCGACGCGATGGGTAGGACTAATGTCCTCAGGTCAGGGTTGGCTGAGGCGGAATATCGCAAGAAAGCCGCCGCAGGCGCCCTGACCTCAGTGCAAGCTGAGCTGGCTTCCGCTTGTGCCGAGCTACTTTCCCTTCAGCAGCGGGTCACCAGCGCCGAGTCCTCCGCGCAGCAGAATAGGGAGGAAGCACTCTGGCGGCGGACGCTAGACCGCGAGCACGCCCCCATGCTCCAAAGCCTTAGGATCAGAGCCAACGCGGCGCTAGGCGCCATCTGCGACGAAGATGCACCTCATCCCCACTCGAACGACTACGCCAGTCACCTCCTCTTCTTCACCGACATGGTGACACGACTGGAGAATCGATTCGAGAGGTCTCGCGTGCTTGTTGAGGAGAGGAGCCGCGGCCTGCTCAAGCGCGCCTTCTCCCGTGTCTTCAGCCACCTCCAGAACACCTACCCCAACTTCGACTTCGACACGCCATTGCCCCTATGCCCGAGGCCATCCGGGCGACCTGGCGCGCTGGGTAGAGGACAACGTGGATGCTCTAGTCAGGGCCTTCACCTCCGAGGATGACGCAGTGGTGGTCGCTGCAGATGAAGGCGACGTGGTGGATGATGGTGAGGGCGGCACCGGCAATGGTGACGGCGATGCTGGAGACAATGATGGTGATGCCAGCGATGGTGATGGCGACGCCAGTGACGCGTCTGACGGCGACCCGGAGGACCCGGCGAGCGATATGTCCGATTGAGCTCGTGCTTCCTTGTTGTTGACCCTGCATGTGAAAGCTAGGGCACGGCCCTGAAAGTTGTAAGAGCATTTTGGGAGGGGGAGCCCCTCATGTAAACAGATTATCGCTTCTATTTCTTTGGCCAAGCCGGAAATGTGTTTTTACGAGCCCGCGCGCCCTACCGCAAACTTACTGCTGCAGTTTACCTTTGTCAGTGCCAGTTCCCGACTGGCTTGTGGGGTCATGAGCTTCTGAGGGGCCTGCCGATCCGCCCGAGAGGGCCTCGCGAGAGGCGAGGGCCCGCCATGGAAGTGCGTGCGCACAGCGTTCGTGTGCCGCGCCCAGCACGCGCTCGCGAGGGGCTCGCGAGGGGGGAGGCAGCAGGTGCGAACTCCAAATCAAGGCAAGGAACCAGATTGCAAGAAATCGAATGAACGAGAAAAGGCACCCCCGTGCATACCAATGAAAATTCAACTTCAGACTTAAATCCAAAGCCAGAACAGGGCTACAGAAAAGAGGTCAAAGGCAAATGGCCGCGTCCGGCACCTAGTCTAGTCTTCTTGTCTTCTCACCAGCGCGGAGCTAAGTGCTGCCACTTGGACGTGGAAGGGAGCCCCGGGGCCCGAGGGCGGCACTCCTGAGACTCCGGGGCGTGTATGACCCCACTCATTATTACGTGAGAGTGTCACGAGCGGAGATATTCATAGGCGCGAGCCTTACTTCATATCGCCATACGAGGGCCCCGCCTTGCGCCACCCTCAACCACCACTGGGGGCGACCGGAAACCAGGATGACACCAGGGGGCAAAGGGGACGCCAGCGGCGCCCTCGGCGACCATGAGTCTTCTGCCGAGGGAAGGCTCGCCGGCACCTCCCCGGCAGAGGGCCTACCTCCGGGGGACGCCTTGCTCCGCGCGGTGCGGGGAGGGGCCTTGCTCCTGGCTCCTCCCCGGCAGCCCCCAGTGCGCTCCTCCTGGCGGGAGGGGGGCCGCCGAGCTGGTCCGCCGTCCGCCGCTGTGACCTGATCCCCCTGCGACCCATGGTTAGCGTAAGCTTGCTCCTAAGAGATTAGTGGTACCCTGTAGCTGTTGTTGTCGGCATGGTTGGTGAGGCTCCCGGGAGGCTCCTGGAAGGCCTCAACTTCTAGCGCCTCCTCCACCTAGCCTAGCTCGAGGAACGAGCCAGGGTCGTCTTCCAGCGCATACTCGTGGTCCATCATGCAGGGCACGTAGGCCTTCGAGGCCATCGCCCCGAAGACCTCGTCGAAGTGCCCCATGCTCCATGTTGCCTGGCCCAACGCGCCGTCATGAGGATGGTATGCCGGCACCCCGCTGGGGCCGCGGGTGGCCACGCTCGTGCCCGCGCTCATCGGAGGTGGCATGGGTGCGATTGGGTGTCTGGTGTTGTTGGCGTGCCGGTGTCGATAAAGCCTCCTAGCGCACCGGGGGGCACGCGAGTGCGGAGAGGCCCGCCGTGCGATCCGGCCGCGGCCTGAGGCGTAAGCAGGGAGCAGAAGGGCGGCGCTCCCGAGGCGGCGGCGTCCAGCAGCTCGGCGACGCGCTCCAGCAATGCATCTCGGCCGCTCTCCATCAGCCGGCATCGCAGCAGCTCCCGAGCCACCGTGAGCATGGCCCTCATGTTCGCTTGTTCCCGTTAGGTGTGCGGCGTTGTTGCCGCATCGTGGCTTCAGGCCCTTCTGGCTGCCCGCGCTTGTCATGGAGTAAGGGTGGATGGCGCTTGACTGCACCGCCCGCGCCGTGCAGCGTTTGGCGGCGTGTGTGCCGCCTGGGGTGCAGGGTTGAGGTCTTCTTGGGTGGACGACGCTGCCCGGGTTGGCCAAGCCGCCCAGCGGTCGGCGTTGCTCCTCGGGTCGCCGGACATCAGAACCGCGGAGTGTCAGCGGATCAACAAGCGGGAGAGAAGCTCCGGTGCACCCCTACCTGGCGGGCCAAATGTCGGATTTCGGGTTCCAGCAAAACCCTTGACGTTCGAACACTGGGGTGCGCACAAATATCTCTCCCGCTCTCTAGCTTGCACTCGACATGATCTCACGGCCTAGCTCAACGAACCCAAAGAACACGAGGGACAAGATTTATACTCGTTCAGGCCACCTGATACGTCCAGTTTGCATCATGATTTTATATCGATATTTATTGCATTATGGGCCGTTATGACACATTATGTCACAATACTTATGCCTATTCTCTCTTATTTTACAAGGTTTACATAAAAAGGGAGAATGTCGGCAGCTGGGATTCTAGGCTGGAAAAGGAGAAAATATTAGAGACCTATTCTACACAGCTCCAAAAGTCCTGAAACTTCACGGAAGTTATTTTCAGAATATATAAAAAATACTAAGCGCAACAAGTACCAGAGGGGGCCACTCACCAGCCACGAGGGTGGGGGGTGCGCCCCCTCCTTGTGGGCCCCCTGGTGGCCCTCCGATGCCCATCTTCTGCTATATGGAGTCTTTCGTTGAGGAAAAAATCATAAGCAAGCTTTCAGGACGAGACTCCGCCCCCACGAGGCGGAACCTTGGTCGAACCAATCTAGGGCTCCGGCGGAGCTGTTCTGCCGGGGAAACTTCCCTCCGGGAGGGGGAAATCATCGCCATCGTCATCACCAACGCTCCTCTCATCTGGAGGGGGCCAATCTCCATCAACATCTTCACCAACACCATCTCCTCTCAAACCCTAGTTCATCTCTTGTATCCAATTCTTGTCTCTAAGTCTGGGATTGGTACCTGTAGGTTGCTAGTAGTGTTGATTACTCCTTGTAGTTCATGCTAGTTGGTTTACTTGGTGGAAGATCATATGTTCAGATCCTATATGCATATTAATACCCCTCTCATTATGAACATGAATATGCTTTGTGAGTAGTTACGTTTGTTCTTGATGACATGGGAGAAGTCTTGCTATTAGTAGTCATGTGAATTTGGTATTCGTTCGATATTTTAATGAGATGTATGTTGTCTCTCCTCTAGTGGTGTTATGTGAATGTCGACTACATGACACTTCACCATTATTTGGGCCTAGAGGAAGGCATTAGGAAGTAATAAGTAGATGATGGGTTGCTAGAGTGACAGAAGCTTAAACCCTAGTTTATGCGTTGCTTCGTAAGGGGATGATTTGGATCCATATGTTTCATGCTATGGTTAGGTTTACCTTAATACTTTTGTTGTAGTTGCGGATGCTTGCAATAAAGGTTAATAATAAGTGGGATGCTTGTCCAAGTAAGGAAGTACCCAAGCACCGGTCCACCCACATACCAAATTATCAAAGTACCGAACGTGAATCATATGAATGTGATGAAAACTAGCTTGACGATAATCCCCATGTGTTCTCGGGAGCGCTTTTCTCTATATAAGAGTTTGTCCAGGCTTGTCCTTTTCTACAAAAAGGATTGGGCCACCTTGCTGCACTTTATTTACTTTTGTTACTTGTTGCTCATTACAAATTATCTTATCACAAAACTATCTGATACCTATAATTTCAGTGCTTGCAGAGAATACCTTGCTGAAAACCGCTTATCATTTCCCTCTGCTCCTTGTTGGGTTCGACACTCTTACTTATCGAAAGGACTACGATAGATCCCCTATAGTTGTGGGTCATCAAGACTCTTTTCTGGCACCGTTGCCGGGGAGTGAAGCGCCTTTGGTAGGTGGAATTTGGTAAGGAAAAATTTATATAGTGTGCTGAAATTTACTGTCACTTGTTACTATGGAAAGTAATCCTCTGTGGGGCTTGTTCGGGGTATCTTCACCTTGAATAGTAGGGCAAAGAGTTGCTCCTCAACCTACTCAACCCACTGAATCTACTGAAAATGAAAATGTCTACTTTGAAATTCCTTCGGGTATGATAGAAAAACTTCTAGCTAATCCTTTTGCAGGAGATGGAACATTACATCCTGATGAGCACCTAATATATGTGGATGAAGTTTGTGGATTATTTAAGCTTGCATGTATGCCCGATGATGTTATCAAGAAGAAGGTCTTCCCTTTATCTTTTAGGGAGATGCATTGACATGGTATAGGCTATGTGATGATATGAGATCATGGAACTACAAACGATTGAAATTGGAATTTCATCAGAAGTTTTATCCTATGCATCTTGTTCATCGTGATCGTAATTATATATATAATTTTTGGCCTCGCGAAGGAGAAAGCATCGCTCAATCTTGGGGGAGGCTTAAATCAATGTTATATTCATGCCCCAATCATGAGCTCTCAAGAGAAATGATTATTCAAAATTTTTATGCTCGGCTTTCTGATAACAATCGCACCATGCTTGATACTTCTTGTGCTGGCTCTTTTATGATGAAGACTATTGAATTCAAATGGGATTTATTGGAAAGAATTAAACGCAACTCTGAAGATTGGGACCTCGACAAAGGTAAGGAGTCAGGTATGACACCTAGTTTTGATTGTGTTAAATCTTTTATGGATACCGATATTTTTCATAAATTTAGCACTA